>NW_013666357.1:170512-232902 GCF_000517525.1 Limulus polyphemus | reverse complement strand
CAGATTAAATATTATATTACTACAAGAAGATACGAAACTCATGGTTTGTCATATTTCCTTCGTCTCTACTTAATTCAGATTAAATATTATATTACTACAAGAAGATAGAAACTCATGGTTTGTTCATATTTTCCTTTCGTCTCTACTTAATTCAGATTAAATATTATATTACTACAAGAAGATAGAAACTCATGGTTTGTTCATATTTTCCTTTCGTCTCTACTTAAATCCGATAATTAACTGTAACTTCAATAACCAATAAACTTTAAATTTGTTCTGGTCGGCGATTAAGTTAACTCTTTTTTTTGCTCCCCAAGACAGTTACAACACCAACACTTGAACACAGAGACATAGAATACAAGAATACCCTTTAAAAAGGAAAATAAAAAAGTAACTCTTTATCACAGAGAACTCATAAATTCCACAAATTAACTTCTTTACAATAACATCCTTTAACATAGAAGCACATTATATATCATCAAAGTAAAACCTTTAACAAACAATTCAAACCTATAATTGCACTTTATACGAGTGCTTTTTAGCATAGAAATTATACAGAATACAAATGAACCATTTTAACATAGATGCACGTACACACTAGATAGTACACACACTTAACAGAAAATCTTTTAACATATAATATATAAAATTCATCATATATCACAAAGTAATGCTTATCCCCTTAACTTCTTACTCTCTATCGCACGAAAATTTTTAACAAATAAAATATAACCTACCAAAAAGCCTCACACTGTCTCTAAATATGCACTATTTATTATCATTCCTTTCATTGGGAAACAAAGTTTTAAATTCAAATATCAAAGTCGAAAAATAATCAAATACATTACCCACAAATAAATCTACGTTTAGTATCTACGTCAACATTCAGAACTAAAAATATGTTTAAAACCAATGACACTCTACACATTCCTATGCACTCGTACGCTATAACTACACTTGTGGTAGCTATAAAGCTACCTCTATTGGGAAAACTACAAATACGTGCACACGAGCACATGGGAATTTCAGCTAGAAGTGGGTATAAGCTAACTAATCCACCCGAGTCTTATATCCGATTGCACAGTGAGAATATGAGAATAACAACCACCCCATACTTCTGGAAAACTTTAAAACTCTCGACTCCGGAACCAAAGATTACGAACTCTTTATTAAAGAAAGCCTCTCCATATTAAATGATCACCCAACACTAAATAATAACATGAACTTCTCCCCGTTGTCATTAATGTAATCAATTCTGGGTTCTCTGTATTTTTATTTGATTTTAAAGATACAGTGTTTATACTTATATTTAAGCCTTTCTCTATAATATTTTCTCTTAACAATGTTATTTGTTAAACATGTGTATGCCGCACGTTTTATTGTACATTCCATTATATTGTTACAGTTTAAATCTGTTCTTTCTAGATTTCCGATTGTATACGAAAACTCGCTCAATGCTAATGTTGTTTTTGGAGTTCGAATATTCTGAACTAATGTTTGTTTGATATATTAACTCTGATGATGGAATTTAAGGAAGTTCCGAAACGTCCGTATTAAAGATGTGTTTTGGTATTACCGTGCTCTTAATATTTATTATATAAGTTCGTTTTCCAAATGTTGAACCAGTTGCAAATACTCTGACACGGCGGTATGGATATTATGTTTTACGTTTGTTTCGTACTCTTGAAAAGCTTGATCTTAAAATTCGCAAGGTCTCGACTGATATTCAGTTTTTAACCTCATGTAAAAACCACGAAGTTATTTCAAAATTCCTGAACTTCAAGACGACTAACCGAAATCTACAAGGGTCTTCTGCTTATCGTTGCTGTCAAAGAAAGCTATTGGTAAAAGAACTGAAAACTAGATATCGCCGAAAGAAATATCTAACTAACCAACATACTGTAGCCAGTCTTGAACTTAAGAAGAAAATTTCATGGATCGACTTTCATCATCTCACCAATCTGGTTGAAAATCTGAACCTGAAAAACCATCGCCATACTTGAACACAACCAGAATGTCAAGCTTAGAAAACTAATTCCAAGAAGAAAATCTAGTAACATCAATCCTGATAATGTTATTTTTAATTTTAGGGATCTTACCTTAACTGAACAATGTCAAAATGCTCTATCAAAAGTTTTAAATTTTTGTCTACTTACCAGTAAACTAAGTTTCTCAAGTTATTTTTTTTTCCATTTGAATGTACCTACATAACTCTTAAATCTTTCCTAGTTTTAACAAAAATAACACATCAAATATAGAATGCCTTATCAAAACTAACTTTAAAAATGCAGCATTGTCCTCCTTCTATAACTTCAACCCCTTAAAAACTTCTATTACACAAGTTGAGTTTTCTGCCTTAAGAGAACTTGCCAATAACCGAAACGTTGTTGTTATTCGGCCAGATGAAGGTACAGGTGTCGTCATTTTAAACAGATTTGATTATGTCTCCAAAATGGAAGACATTTTAAATGACAGAACAAAGTTTAAACCTCTCGATAATGATTGGCTTAAACTTACTCTCAAGCGTGAGGAAAAGCTTCGACGGACTTTAAGATATTTTACAAATTGTAAACACATCTCTGATACCAATTTTCAGAATTTTATCCTACAGGTTCCCACCCTGGTTATATGTATGACTTACCGAAAATACACAAAAACTGTTTACCCCTCAGGCCTATTCTATCTACTCTTGGTTCCCACGCCTACAAACTTGCTAAATATCTCTGTTAAACATTATTTATCCTTTGCTAAAGTGATATCTAAATTTCCTAATGCTAACCAATTTGTTATGGCCAGCTTTGATATTCAGACATTATTCACTAATATCCCACTTAAAATAATTAGTAAACAGTAATTCCCTACCCCTGCACTCTAACTTTAACCAACAAAAATTCTAACCGATTTTTAAATTTGCCGCTGGTGATGGAATTTAAGGAAATTTCGAAACGTCCGTATTAAAGATGTTTTTTGGTATTACCGTGTTTTTAATATTTATTATAAAACTTCTTTTTTTCACCTGATGAATCAGTAACAACGTACATAATACACGTTTATGTAACTCTTCATAGTTATTAAACATTAATCAAAGCTGAAGTGCAAAATAAGCTCAACTCAGGCCCTTTATATAACAGCATAAAACACTAGATTGCGTATTTTTGGTTAATAAATAAGTTTGCTGAAATGAAAATAGGATTTCATAACTATATGCACAAATATTTTTTAATTCCCTATACATTATACCACTAAATTCCAATCATCCCAGAAGGATGACCAATATTCAAACACTTGCAATGTTTACTGGAGCGGCTCGGAACCACATAATGTAATAAATGTTTTCACAGATTCAAAGTGCAATCTTATTACTCTGAGGAAAACTCGTTGTAAACACTGTAGAATACATAGGCTGATAAATGCCACATTTTAGACACTGTCATGATTATCTAGGATCAACTGCAACATCACTTGTGTAAATTAGACAAACAATCATCTATTAAAGACTTTTTTTTTACAAAGTAAACACATAACCAATGACGTAAAGAATAAGAGTATAAGTTTTCTATACACGTATTAGTGCTAATGACCTAATGTGTGTGATTTATAAATGCATGATAACTTTTTACATGTACATGTACTTTCATATCTATGAAATAGAAATAAATTAAAAAAAACACCTAAATGTATTTTTTGCTTCATTTATTTAATGTTTTTACAGTATACACAAAAACACTGCTTATATACATTGGCCTGGCATGGCCAGGTGGTTAGGGCGTTCGACTCGCAATCTGCGGGTCGCGAGTTTGAATCCCCATCACACCAAACATGCTCACCCTTTCAGCCGTGGGGGCGTTATAATATGCGGTCAATCCCACTATTCGTTGGTAAAAGAGTAGCCCAAGAGTTGGTGATGGGTGGTGATGACTAGCTGCCTTTCCTCTAGTCTTCTGCTAAATTAGGGACGGCTAGCGCAGATAGCCCTCGTTTAGCTTTGCGCAAAGTTTAAACAAACAAACGAGCTTACATGCATGTAACAAAAATGGCTTTAAATGCATACACCAAACAAAATGGAGGCCTTAAAATTCAGAAATTTAGTACGTTCAATATGGAATCCAGCTTTGTATGGCTCATTTTTGGTTAATGTCGAAGTTCTACTGTACATACTCACGCAACAGCAACTAGGAGGTCCAACACTCCTCATTTGAACTCCATCAGCAGACCTTTTAATGTGGCAGCTGATATACAACTAGACACCATGTTTGTATTGATGATTTATTCGGGCAGATCCCTTCTTCTTATCAAGAGAGTGTGTGTCTCTCCAATGCAAACAGTCTTTCTCACAGTTTCATAAGGCCTAGGTCTCCACCCATTTTGCTCTTATTGACAATGCTGCAAAGTTGGTTCCATGTGCATCTCTGCATCAAAAGCTAGGCCAGCTCCTTAAGTATTGGGGTCAGTCTCAATAGTGAGTTCAAAGTGGCTGTTCAAAGTAATGGAGGCTTTAGCACACAAGAATGAAATATCACATTGGCAAATTGAAAACAAAATAACCAGTTAGGTCCAAAACCTTAAATAGAAAAGGCCTGGACTGAAAATGCAAGGTGGATGAATTCTGATTGTTCAAAAGATCAGGTAAGTCTGTATGTTGAAAGGGGTTTATGACTGCAAGGTTACACTCATTACTTCCTATAAAACTACCTTTAGAGACTGAATAATATGAAGAACCATTTCTATGGGTTTCACATGTGTTCAAGTTCTGAGCACCTGGAGAACATGTATCCCAAGTGTCCATGCTCGGTCAACAGACCTTATTGGGTCTGCACTCGATCAATACATTTTTAGCCATGTTGCCTGCTTTTACTATTCCAGTGACAATGAACAAGAACACTCAGTGTAAAACTGGATTCTACACATTTATGCTGACTCAGAATAGACAATGCTTACTTTTACCTTTGACCATTAGGATCCACCAACACTTTCATTGTCTTTCATCAGCGACTCTCTTCCAGTTCATGTTTAGTACTTGCTAAGATGTAATTTGCAAAGTTTTTTCATATAGACGTTATTTTCTAAGTTCTAGTACACTTAAATCCTGCATTTTCACGCACTTTACACTGCTCTTTATACTGAAATAATTTGTGTATTTTTGAATATTCCAATCTTCCTGATTGAACATATTTTAACACAATGAAATATAACACTGGGTACACAAAATTTATACTTGTTATGATATTTAAGCTACTAGTTATGAATTACATATACTACTGATAATTTCTCCTACTGAAAAATTTTGATTCAAAACAATCGAAATATCTTGTACTATTACGAGAAAACAACAGGTAAAATTGTGATTTCTCTCATATGTAGTGTGAGTCTCTCCATTTCTCTTATTCTTCAATGAAAATTCATTACCTGTAAAATATCTCAATTTCAAAATTGAAACATACTCTCACGAGTATTAATGAAAATAACATGTACAGTGTACCTTCAAATAATACTTTAAAAGGCAGTAAGCATAGTTATTTTCATATCACAAAGTCTTAGCATCTAGATCAAATTCCTTATTTCCATATACGTGTCTTACTCATTGTGTTCATTATGTTATTGATTCATTTATGCTATATGAATGACTTCATGTAATATTCCTACCAATATGTTTTATTTAGACACGAATATGACCATTTACATTTATATTCATCACAATAGCTTTTAAAATACTGTCTCTCCCCCCTACACAAATTACTTTGTAATCATCTTATGTAAGTTGTGAAGCTATTGTCAGTAGTTATCATTTAGTAAAGTACTATCACCTGCCATCTGTGAAACGCATGTGTTATTCTTCTCAGGCATAACAAAATAGATATTCACTTCACTGACTGAATTGAGTTGAACTAATCCTTTCCATCGAAAATTCTCGTAAGTTGGATTAATTATTTCTGTTATTACTATAATATATCTTATTATAATGGAGCTACTGATGTATACGTCCAAAACTCGGATCTCGGAAACTACCGTACCGAACATCAATCATAACTGGGTAATATCTTTATAACTAGGCAATATTTTTATAGCTGAGCAATAAATAAAACACTTGACATTTCCACAAAAATTATGTTTCAGATTTAACCAATAAAAATTACAAACAAAAAGAAGTAAGTTTCAGATTTAACCATGTTTGTTTGTTATGGATTTTGCGCAAAGCTACACGAGGGATATCTGCGCTAGTCATCCCGCGACCCTCAGATTGCGAGTCGAACGCCCTAATCACCTGGCCATGCCGGGCCGCAGACTTAACCAATAAAAATGAAAAAAAAAAGGAGCAAGTTTCAAATATGAGACAAACTTTAAAACATTATTTTTCTTTAGTGAAAATATCACGAGTGTTGCAACAGAAAAGCAAGGCACTTTCATTGATAATTGTGTGTACAAAGAAATACTTAAATAAAATCTACTTTGTGATGTAATACTGTGATGATAGCTCATTTTTAAACTAAAATTTCAATAAAATGGTGAACATTATTGAATGTAAAGTAAAAGTACATGGTTGTAGAACTGTCAGACAGTTCCAGAAAAGGCCGCAGGCCCAATAGCTCTCAGCAGAAACTAGCAGTTATGCCTGCCCGGAGGGCGGATATTTGTGCTAGTATCAATGAACACTTGAACAAAATACAACTTGTTTACTGCATGTGGATAAGATACGCGCCTTTTAAGTGTACCAGCAATAAATAGATAGCAAATATTATGTAGTACTCTCCATGGAGCTATTGCTAATCTGCTAAATCATGTGAATGAATCTTATGAAATGTTCCCAATGTTTCATTTCATAAAAGCAAGGATCATAAAGCCATTTCATCACCATGTTCGATCTCATATCTATCTATTTTTTAGTTTTTCAAACTGTCAATGCATGTCCTAAATGTATTAATCAAGCAGATATCATCTGATATCATAGAGGTATAGCGAAACCCTGCTGTATAGCTCGGAAAATAAAGGTTGCAAAGCCTTTTTGTTCCCATTAATCTTGAAATCAACATTCTCTTCTAACTTCAGACGATGAAATGGTAATCATATAAAATATCCTAAAATTACAACTGATATCTTAGAAAGCAAGGGCCATATCATCTTTTCAACTGGGTTTTTAACTTCCTAGCTATCATCTCAATTCATATAGATTGATGACGCACTAGGTATTACATCTACTGAAACAACTCACATTAGCTTAATGGTAATCAAGTGGAAGCCACTCAATGTAGTGCATACACTGTATGGTAGACATTACTTCATCGCTTGGAAAGCAGAGATTGCCACTATATTTCATTCATCAGGTTCTTGATCTAATTATTTTGCTAGCTTATTCTTTGGGTTCAATCTCAGTTATACCAATTATGAGGTTGGCAACAGAGGTTCAGTGGGCCATCAGAGCTGAATGGTTCCTCTAGATCCTGTGCTTCTTCATCTTACTCATTCTGAACATCTATTTAATTACATTCATCTCTTTCCTTCTAATCTTCTGGGTTGAAGTGAAAGAAGACAGTAGCTTCATCTTTATCTGATTCGACTAGCTCCTCTTCTGACTCTTGACCAAGCCATCTTACCAGAGACTTATTACTCACATGAAGAAGCAGCTAACTGATACTACGTGTTCGCATGCAGACCTCATTGGATCACAGGAAGGTCCAGTAGAGCCAAAGTCTAAAGGCTTCCATGCCACTGGCACATAGTGAAGCCGCACCCAATATGAATCTTCGTACATATATTCCTTTACTGTCTTATTCTTGTACCTCTTATGTTGTATGGTGGCCTTTTCTAGCTATTAACATGCAAATACGTGCACATCTACTAATGCAGACAATACATACTTTATATATTTATGTGAATGCTGAGGAACATCCATTCTAGGTGGAGCACCATACATCACACCTCCAGAGACTAAGATGTCTCGAATGAATATTAGCACATTTGGCTAACAATCTGTTGATTTATGTTCAATTGTGTACTATGCTATTAGGACGTAGGATAAGTTTCATCCTAGGTGATTTGGTGTAGGTTACCACATTTAGCAAGCAACATTTGACATTCTGTATCACGTTTTCCAATAAACCATCAAACTAAGAGTGATAAAGTGAAATTATTTTCTTTACTACACCCAACACTCTATAAATCTCAGAGAACAGCTTGCTATTAAAATTAGCCTCCTGATCTACTTCGATCTTTTCAGGTACTCTAAACCAGGCTATCCAGTGTTCCAAAAGTGCTACAGCCACGGATTTTGCAGATGTATCAACAAATGGATAAGCTTTAGCCCCTATTGTGTAATAGTCGATAACCACGAGTATATATATAAAGGAGACCTTTTTCTATCTCAGAAAGTAAGTGAGTGTTATCTAGAGTTTTTTCTCTGTACAGAGAACCAACAAGTCTTTGCCGGAGTTTACCCAAAATAGGTTTGTGTATTTTTTTCATAGCAAAGCCACATCGGGCTATCTACTATGTCTATCGAGGGGAATGGAACCCCTGATTATAGCTTTGTAAATCTGAAGATTTACGGCTGTCCCAAATAGGCTGAATTTTTTCTCTGAAGGGTGGAACAGACTGTATAGTTAAAAATATTAAAATCCAAAAAAGAACAACGTTATATAATACACAATTAAAATCTTTATTTAAACCAATCAACGGTTGTAAAAGTCACTCTGCATGTTTCAATGTGGTTTCACGTCATTTTCAGGAGTATGAAAAGGAAATACTGTGTGCTACATAAGTACAAAAGCCATGATCATGTGACACTTGTTTATAACTCAAAAGAGAAGATCACGCCATCTACATACTTTCTAATTTTCTAACTCTCCATCCTTATTTAAGATCAAGTCGTTTTCACTGTGTTTCATTACTTCAGTGGTTTCTCTAATATTTCTAGCAGTCGTATTATTCGGTTGAGCCAAATTAATCATTTTATCCCACTGGATAATATGTCCAGTATAGTTTACATGTTCAACTAATGCAAAGTTTCTCTTTTGTTTCTAACATTTCTCTTATGTTCATTTATTCTAAACTTTAAGGTTCTTCTAGTTTGATCAATATATGCACGGCCACATTAACATTGAACTTTATATATACATGTTTTCTTCATTAGATTTTTTCATCTTTAGTTTTATCTAATATTTGACTGATCTTACTCAATGGTCTATAAATGGCAATAATATTTTTGTTTTGTTTTTGAATTTATGAAAAATTTGGCAAGAAAACCTGGGATATATGGTAAAAACAACGTTTCTTTTTTATCTATTTTATCAAATGTTGATGTTACTTTTTTGTTCAACATTTAATTCTTTAAATTTTCTCAATGCTCTATCAACAGTATGAAGCAAGAATCCTCTATCTAATGCTACATGTTTGAAAATTAACAGTTCAATTTTCAAACCTGCTGAATTAGAACATAGTTTTAAAAGACCTGTAAATATTAGAATAAAAAGCCGAAATTGTTTACGACTTTAGATGACATGATTTTTGGTGTGGTGGCATGATAACAGAGAAAAGATAGACGGTAGTTTCTAACTTATTCTTGTTTTTCTTAACAAATACGTCCCAAAACGGTAAACTGTTGTTTTCTTCAACTATTTGAGTAAATTGAATAGAAGGTTCGAGGTTATTCAAATAACTAGAGAACTCTAGCAAGACCTCTTTTTCCATACCACTACACCACTAACTCATCGACATACCTAATCCATGTTTCCGGTTTACGTTTGGCATTCTTTGAAGCATCAGTTTCAAACCTATCCATAAAAAAATCACACAACAACGAAGATAATGGAGAATCCATAGCTAGGCTTTCGGTTTGTTCATACATCTTATTCGTAAATTGAAAATATGAGTTTTCAACCCAAGTTTTTGTTAAGTTTATCGTGTCTATAATTTCAACGACTGGTACGTTGTTTACACGTAATTTGTCTTCAAAACAACTGATAACTGTATCAATAGGTACTTTCGTGAATAGTTCTACAATATCAGAATACAAACATATCATTACTATTTAGATTCACCTTACATATTTGTGCAACAAATTCTATGAACTTTTTAATGGTATAAGTATTTTTTATCACCCAAGAAAGAATACTTACACGCTAAAAATTTAGCTACGTTATAGAAGGATAAACCTATATTTGAAACTATGGATCTATAGATGTCTCCTATTTTGTGAACTTTTGGTAAAGCATAAAATCTTGGAATTACAAAACTGCTTAGAACCAACCATTTTTTATCTGGGGAAGTTACACTTATACAGTCTTTAATCTTTTCTTTAACCAATTCATGAAGTCTGTTAAGAGGGTTGGTTTTAACCTTTTCATATATACCATCGTTAGTAACTGTTCAACATTCTTACTATAGTCCTCTTTATTTTGGATATCTATTTGATATCGGCTTTTCTAATTAAAATATTCAAATTGTTTAACGACTTTAAGTTCTTCAAAGTGGCTTTAACACGCCCCTCAGGAGCCCAGGGATGTCTTTCCACTACAGTTTGTTGAATACTAAAAGAAAGTTCAATCCGGAAACTCCAAAATGGGGGGGGGGAGTTTGAACATATTTTTTCGAGAAAAGTTTTCGTTTGTTAATTGATTAATTTTGTTTACTAAATTGCAACATTTTTAAGTCTCTATACTAGCTAGTACTGAGGTCTACCCAATGGGAGTAAATTCAGTATATATCAATAAAGCCACATTCTCAGCATCATTAATTAAGCAATTGCCAACCTTTTATGATTATACTATCACCTTTTTATGTTTGCTTTCAATGGAGATATGAATTATTTCACCTGCGATTCGGTAGGGAAGGTAGAAGCATCACGACAATTACCAGTAGGATCAGCAGACAGGTACATTTTGAAAGCAGCTACGGGCATAATATTGTACTCGGCTTGTTGAACAATATCTAGCAAGATGGTTCTAAACGATACGTGAATACCCCTGAATGTCATTTGGAGACTTTCATACTTTCTGTGCTTGGCCGTTAAGCTCGTGATGTGCTGACGGATTTCAGTCACCTTACCACTTCAAATCACTTTTCGCAGCCACAACGCTAAAAGAGCGCGAGAAATGCCTCCTTTTTTAGCAAATAAAAATGTCCAAAAAATTTCAATTCAAATTAAGAAATACCGGATTGAGTAGTTTATTTATTTTTCAACAAAACTGTTTCCCACTGGCTCGTGAGGGGCCTATTAAAATTACTTATTAACTATTTACATTCAGCTCTAATGATATCCACTTTATTAATATCTTTAATTTTATTCAAACATGTTTCTACTTCTGTAATGAAGAGAAGTATAACTCTTTTACTGAACAGAGACAGTAAAAACAAGAAAAAACTAAACGAGTTGGAACCGCTACCTGAAGCTTACGTTAACTGGATAAGAAATATAAAAATAATTAACAAAGCGAATATTGTATTAAACGATAAGCAGATTGATGTACTAAACTAGGGGATGGGATTTACTTGTAAACCCGAAAAATTTCGGAAAGAAGATTTCGTTAGAGATGGATGATTAGATGGGTGATTAGATGGATGATTATATAGGTGCTTAGATGGATGATTAAATGAGTGATTAGATGGATGATTAGATGGGCGCTTAGATGGATGATTAGATGAGTGATTAGATGAATGATTATATGGGTGCTTAGATGGATGATTTAATGAGTGATTAGATGGATGATTAGATGGGTGATTAGATAGGTGATTAGATGGATGATTATATGGGTGCTTAGATGGATGATTAGACGAGTGATTAGATGGATGATTAGATGAGCGATTAGTGACATTTACTAAATGATTAATTGATGGCTTCATTAACCCTATGCAAATAGAAGAGTCAAAGTGCACAATTACATCAACAATTAACTCTATTGAGCAGGTGAGGGTGTTTAACACCGACTCCTGTTCCCGTGAAAGTAAAGAAAGCAATGTTTTCTTATAATTACGAATTCAAAAGATGTATCTTCATGAAATTTGGCAAGGCTTTTACTTTGGTTAAGAATTACGAGTCTGCTATATACAAAGAATAAATCATATTTGTTATAAAATGTTTTTACTTAAAATGATCTGTGCCATTACAGAGACGGCATGACTCACATTCTGACTGGTATGAGTGTGAGGTGATTTTTATTGCTAAGAATGAAAATAATTCTTTCATATTACAGTTTTATATTCTATTTGCATAACCTGTAGAACCTTCTAAATTAATATAAAAATAACGTAAAAACTTCCATTGTAAATATTATTTTCTCTACTCAACCGGAAACTGAAATGAAAGTTCGAAAATTATCAAATAAAATAAACTTATTAAAAAAAGCCAAGATAGTTAAGGACAGATGGGCGTAATGTCTGTCGTGGGTTGAGAAAATATATTTCAATCTCAGTCAATGGAGACAGTAGGAAATTTACGTGTAACATTGGATTTTGAAAATTTATAAATATTGTGTCCAAAATAAGATAGACAGTGTAAATGTTGCGATTTTGGAGCTAACAGTGAGAACACTTACACGTCACTTGACAACAAAAGTGAAGATTTAGAATTTTTTAAATGTATACTTTTGAAATTAAGACTTATATAAGCAATCGAATTATTATAAACTACATTATGATGCTAATTGTATGGACATAATTATTAATAAAATTGTTAGATTAAATTTAAAGAGTAAGTCTGTGAAATGTTGTGGCCTGTGCAGAAGAGCTAAGCTGTCTTCATAGGGTGAAAAACAACTTTATTATCAATGTGTGTTAATACACTCAACATTAGAACGTAGTTCATAATTCAACATTTTTATATTAACTAAGCTTTAATTTCTTGCTTTCAAAGTTTATAATTCAAATAAATTCTTAATATTTTAATTCCCTGCTTCATGTGACGCCTCTGCACTCTGAATTCTCCTTTATAGATTTTCTTTATTCTCTTTTTTGGAGTTTCAGTATCTACCAGTAAGATATACAAGCTACTGATATTAACAGGCTAGAATATAAAATAAGAACCTCCTTCCTTCTTTATTTTCTGAAATATTAATAAGTCTATGACACCCACCACAGAAGCTCCTTACAGTTTTTCATACTTTTGAAATCACTTAGTTGCTTATGCCTACTTGTCAATAGTACATGTTTATAACCAATAGAAAGGTCATTTTGTGAACGACGTGGTTCTGATAACTATCTATTTATTTACAAGGTGAAATGCTATTGAGAATATGGTTTTCCAAAGAGTAGTGGGATGTGTTAACCAATTTATAGCTACCTTAGAAATCCAAATACATTATAGTAGTTTTAGAACATCTTAGTGCTTGATATATTATTTATGTTCTAAAATGTATATTTGAAAGCTATATGAATTATTTATTGGGCAATAACACAGAAAAAAAGGGTTATAAAATTAGATATTGGAGTGTAAAAGCCCTCAAGGATAAGGTAGTGTTAAACGTATATATATATATATATTATTCCTGTAAACTCTCAGTGGAGCATAGGGCCGCAACAACACCTCGCCAACGGAAGGTGTTGTTGCAGTTACTTGTAGCAGGTTGGTTTTTACGGGGTGGAGTTGCTAGCCCAACACTCCCCCTTTCTCATCCTGGACTTGGGACCAGGCAAAGGCGGAGATTGGCATGTTTGGTGTGACGGGGGTTCGAACCCGCGACCCTCAGATTACGAGTCGAGCGCCCTAACCACCTGGCCATGCCGGGCCATATTTTTTATTTATTGTTATATATATTTTTTAACAAAGGTAGCTAAAATATTAAATTTGTAACTTATGAGGTTAGATAAGAAAATTTTGATAACATTTTTCTCTTCCATTAATGCACGTTGGCTACCAAGAAAGAAGTAAAAACAAAAAGATTGGTGGCAGATGTTTGCCAGTTACTTTCCCTTCAGTCAGCAGTTCAAGAATGAAAATAAAATATAAAAAAATAATTTGGCGACTCTAGTCATCAGCACTTCAAAATTAGTGGCACTAGCAGATAGCCATGATGAGTAAGTTTGATAACAATAAGAATAGAATCCGAATCACGAGCACATTCTTCCAAATCACTAAAAGTGTGAAAACATGAAATAAAAACTTATAAGCTTAAAATCGTGTAAAACAAAGATAGCCCATTATGTGGCTCTGGGCTTAATATCAAACAAACATATTAGCAATATTTCGATTACTTGGAGTGTAGGAAAGAAACCCTAATTTCGATTAGCTGATTATTTTTGTAATAATTGATTTAATAGCAATTTTGATTAATCGATTGTTGGAATAATTGGAAACAGTAATAATCGGAAAGACTAATTTCGATTAAGCAATTTAATTGTAATTTTTGTTCTATCGACTAATTTACATGATACTAATAAATGTAATTGCTGCTCATAGGTAATCAATCATACCAATTAATGAATCAAGTCATCCAGCTCTGCTACTATTAAAAGCACACTCCAAGAACTGAAATGCTTGCTCGCATTCTTTGCTCTATCCGAAGTGCATCTTCATCTTAGTAAGAGTCAATAATGGTGAAGCAATCTTGTATAAGTTAGCTACAATTTGTCAATAACAAGATACAAAACCAAGCAATCTGTGGACTTTTTATTGGGTCACAATTGGAAGGCAATCTTACACCACTACTACCTCAGCAGGATGCATAGAGATCCCTTCCCTACTCACAAAATAAATTCCATTTCCTTGTGCATTAATACAAATTTTATGGGTTTCAGTTTCAAGTCTGTCTTCATTCTCCTGTGAAATACCATTTTCAGGTTTTCAGCTGCAGCCTCAAACATGAAACTAAATTCGTCATTATATATCAACCACCATGAAACTCATTACAGCCCCTTGAGTGTAAACTCTTTTAGCTTCTCAAAAGTGGTTGGCATGTTATAAAGGCCTAATGGGATAACACAAAACTCTTTTAAACCATCTCTCGTGCTAAAAGCAGTTTTAGGTCTGTTCTTGTGATCCAGTTAAACTTGCCTGTATCTGAATGCTGAGTCTAAACTATTGAACCAATGAGTTCCTTCCATTGTGTCTAGACATTCCACTGTTCACGAGAATAGAATCTGTCAACTTGAGTTACTGCTTTCACCCATCTAAATTCAGTTGGCTTGACAGACACCAACTCTATTGTTGCTGCTAGCATTGGTTACTTCAACTTGGTTACTGTTGTTCATTACTTCAGAACAACACCGAACGTCATTGACCCTCAGACAGACAGCTGACTGAGTTTATGCTGCTTGTTTTCTGGACAGAAAACAGCCTATTTCATATGTGAGCTTAATAACCACGTTCTACTGCACTGACACACTGGATACTGTCTCTTGTAAACTATGGAACATCACTTTTGCACATGTGGATACTTTGATTTCCTTTCTCATATACACTCATCCATTCCATTGTTCCTTGGGTCCATCTGGGTGACATTGGATAACTCTAGCATAGAACATCAGTTAACTTGTAGCACAAGTAAAATGGCTGATAAGCTCTGCAGTACATTCATTCCAAGAATGTTGTCGCAATAACGAAAGACAACTACATTTGTTCTGTAAGTAAAACCTATTAGATATAGTCAGAACATGACTCCCATTCATGTCTAGTATATTTCCGTTTGTCAGAACATAATTCATGCTGACAGATCTGAGTGGCAGTTTCGCTCAGACTGTCAATATACTATGAGATATACCAGTGTTCTGGCTACTCTTGTATCAATAAAGAACC
Source organism: Limulus polyphemus (assembly GCF_000517525.1). Lineage (NCBI taxonomy): Eukaryota > Metazoa > Arthropoda > Merostomata > Xiphosura > Limulidae > Limulus > Limulus polyphemus. The sequence goes on along the minus strand of NW_013666357.1, from coordinate 217,184 downwards.
CTTTCTCTTACCATTGTACTCTGAAAGAACCACCCAGTACTGAAAGAGACGAGCTGGCTACTACACTTTTAGGTGCAAGCTGTTCGCTGCACTTCTCTAGTTCCCAGAATTACTGTCACAGTATTCACTGATTGCCATTGGCTCTTATGAACTTGTCGAACCATAAGTTAAAATAGATAGCCTTGTCTAGCTTTCTGATCAGCAAGGTAGGGGCAGTTAACTCGAAAGTAGCCCAACACTCTAGAGGCAAATCATGTGATTCATCCTCTCTAACAGGGTGGCATGTTGGTAGAGGCATTGGTGGCATGAGTTGTGGTATATAAACCATGGGAAGACAGGGTTATTCTTGCTCATGCAATGAATATCAGTATGGTTTTATTGCAATGTTGGGATGTGTGGGTGTTTGTTTATGCCTCAGCTAGGTTTCAGCCTGGCACAATATGGATAAGATAGTGTGTCTGAGGTAAAGTAACTGCAGGTAGCTACAGGTTTTTTCCTCTCTTGCTACTAGCATGAAGTTACTATTTCGTACCACATTAATGCCTCAGAAATAATAAAAAGTTCCCTCACACCCAGGTAATGTCACATTTGATGACGAGGAATTTACTTTGCATCTTGTACCTGATGATGACAAAACCTTGTCGAAACATTCTACATTTGCTGTTTTGTTAAACTTATATTAAAGTTTTTTCATTGCCCATGCAAGCCGTAATGTCACATTGTTTTGATGGGTAGCCCTTTTACAAAGTTCTCTATCAGGATATTCTCATTATCCATTGAGGCCATAGCAGAGTAAGCTTTACCTTGCAATCAACACAGGTCATGTGTGTAACTGGTCAAATTTTCTGCAGTACTCCTCTTCTGAGCATTGACTTTGGCTAGATAGTTTGCTCTGTTTTCCACCAGGATGAATCACTGGCACAACTTGTTAATGACTTTCTCACAGTCCTATAATTGCTCCTCATCTAAGTGATCAAAGAAGCCTAGTGCTTGTGCTGTCTGTTTCAAAGCCCAAACCACTCCAGGCAGTTTCATATTTGAAACATTTCAGAAAATGGTCCAAATTTTCTTTTACTATGTGTTTGAATGTCAGCAGAGTGATCTGTTTCATCTCACTTTTTGGGACCCACGACTGTGGCCAGAAACATATCGAAATACCCTCGAAATGTTGACACAAAATAATTCTAGGCCTATTATGAAATTTTTTCATCGTAATATCATGCACACTATAGCAGACATCCAAATTTATAAATGAAAATATAACTCATAACAGCCCCAAGCATCGTGAAAAGTTTCACGTAAATATGTGATAGCTATTAGAGAAATAAATAATAATTTTTATGTTCGTTGTCTGTTGAAAGTGTTAAGCACAAAACTACGAAGAGCTATCTGTGCTCTGCCCACTTGACCTATCGAAACCCGATTTGGATGTTATAAACACACAGACTTACGGTTGAGCCACTACTGGAGTGTTTTACGTCTGATAACGATTCAGTGAGTGCAACTGCAAGGCATTTCAAAATGTCCTTATGACTTAAGCTTAAAGTTAAAGAAAAGTAAAACTGTAAAACAATTATGATTATTGCATGAAAATTATAAAGTATTTAACTTTAAGTAATAACTATGAACCTTCTTTTTATATGAAGAAAATTGTTTAATTAAATTTTACATACATTTTCTATATAAGATTGTTAACCTTATTTAACGGGTTGTTTGTGTTGTTGGGTTATGTAGATTGTATATCTTTCAATACGGGCTCGGTCAATTTAACCGATCCCGTGTCCTTTTTGTACTAGTTTAAAGTCTTTATAGATTTTATACTTATAACTCTCAATATAGTGTGTATATCTTCATGAAATTCGGCAGTCTGTTAGTTAATATTACAAGTGTTTCATATACAAAAAATCTTATTTTTTAGTGAAGTATTATTAATAAAATAGAATAAAGGTTTGTTCATTAATATATTGAGTATTTGTTTTGAATAGTATGTGTGCAAATTAATTTTCATATTAAAATGAAAAATACTTTTCCTCATCTCAAAAATCTCCTTTGTGTAATCCCTTAAACCTCCTAAATGCATTTCAAACGTTTATTTTCAGTAAAACTTTATAATTTATTTATTATTTTCTCTACTCTGTCTCAAAACGGGATCGGTCAATTCGACGGACCTCGTAACCACCAACAAATAAAAATAAATCGAAATAAACCTAAATTACCTTTTTTTTCTAGAATGACTTCAAATTGTAACATAAAACTACATTCATTTATCCTAAGTAGCTCTAAGTTCGTAACATTATACACCTATTTATAATAAAATGTTATTGTGTTATTGCTCTTTGAACCGTGTCTAACTACTATCAGTGCCATTATAAGTTGTAAATCACTCGGAAAACGTGTAGGTCACGTTATCTATCGAATTACATTACCCACGAGCTGCTCGCGTGCGTGACTCGTGAACCATTTTAATTATATTATTATTATTATATATTTTACCTAATATAGTCTTAAATAATTTAAAAAGATCCGTATTTTTAGATTTTTTATTATTTATAATAATAAATAAAGAATAAATATGAAAAACTAGAAATAAAGTACCTCCCCAATCTTCTTTTTTCTTGCTCTCGATTGTCGAGGACAGTTAAGCCTAATTTTTTTATTGTAATGATAGTAATGCACTTAATAATTTTCATTTAATTAAATAATGCACTAAAGGATATAGATTAATAAAATATAAAAAGTAGACAAATTCCCCTAACTCTCGAATTTTTTTCTGGCTTTCTTACTATGGGACAAGAGCCATTCAAAATTCACCCAATCTAGTCGTTAACTTTCCCACAGAAACGAATCTTGTACAGTTAGTGAAATTGACATTTAACCGTTCAGAACATAATGTAATACAATACGTCATTTGATATATGAAACTATTGACTTTCTATTGGTTATAAGTAATATATAATGAAATGTAAGAGAGAACTTTCAACAAATTGTGAAAGAGAGGATGTGACAGGTGGATGTGGCAGGAGGGGTCTGATTTTCTATTTGATAGCTCTGTAACCAAACAAAATTAAAGGATATAAAAATTATGGTTTGTTTGAGCAATAACGATTTTATAGAGTATTTTACATTTAATTCCGTACTTTTTCGAGGGGTGGTGGATAAAATAGGGATGAAGACATGCTAAGACAAAATGTGTCAAGTGGGTCACATTAGTGGAAATTCAGGATTTTTTTTTTGAAATATTGCCTTGTAGAATTAAGAACTTAAAACTTGTATAATATTAAGATATGGATTATTAGCTAAGATGTTATGCTATTCTAATTGGTAAAACACAAACAAAAAGTAGTTTAATAAAATTTTGAATGTAAGACACTACAACCCTGTGTCATGCGCAGTAAAAGATACCCGGGGTCATAGGAATATTCCGTATCACCTATCTTTTTTTTTTTCTAAATCCTTTGTTTAGCCTTCTTTTTATGACCAGTTGCCGCGAAAAAGTAGAATATTTTACTAAAAATTTGAATCAAACAAAATTATGAAACATATAATTAGAAAAGCGCAATAGTAATTATTAGTAAACAGTTTAGTTACATTAGTTGAGCTGATTTCAACACAACTTTCAGATTTTCAATCGGATACCAGGAAGCATGGAAACAGTAGTAACTGGCAAAGTATGTGATGAACACAAAAAAAAAGAAGAAAGGAACATGTCATATTTGACATGTTTGTCGTCTTTGCAATACATTACCTTCATGCATTGTACCTACGATGCATATTAACTACAATAGAAAGTATAAAAGTAGTCAGTTGTCAAACCAGTAATAAAATAAAATAAAAAGGCGCGGCCATATCAGGGCCGACTTTTTTGCGGCGCCGGGTCTTAAAATAATGTATTGTAGTGACTTATAGTATAACGGGTTTACAAAAGTTTCGACAGATGGCAATATTGTCGATTAAAAAGTTTACTGGTAAAAAAAAAAAAAACGACGATAGAAGGAGTGTATATGCGTAGGGTTTGGTATTTGTGAATGATTGTAGGATAGCTCTTCGAACTGGGTTAATGTAATATACTAGATATCCAGCAATAATGGCTGCTAATGAACAGAAACTGAAAGTAATGAAGCTTGTTGCTGATGCAAAAAAGAAATTAGCCCGAGGTTTTCTAGGGCAGTTATTTGAGTAAGTTCCTTCCTGACCAAAGTCAGAAAGTTTAGTTTCTGACCAAAGAAACTTAACACTTTATTAAACTTTAAAGTTTAATTCTGGTGTAACTACTGCAAATTATTGCTAGTAGTAGTTAACCCTTCTCATCTAAGACCTACACCGTATAACGTTAATTGATGTGTGTTCGCATCAATTTTGTGTTTTGTGTTTGCAGTAATTTGTCACCACGATAACTCGTAAACTACGTACAAAATCTCAACATAATACATTATATTTGTATTTCCGTGAACCAGTAAGATGGGGTTTCTTCAAAGGAAATAATAAATAAATAAATATATATATATACACATTTAATTGAATCGCCGTGTACAATTCGTCCGACACGTGCTGTAATTTAAAATTTAAACATTTTACAACCGATTCTTACAGACATGCGTAGGAAACGTCACAACCCATTTTCCTTTGACATTTCATGCGTGATGTGTTTTGATTCGCAGGTATCAATTGGGCCATTATTGATAAAAAGTTTTGTTTAATGAATTTTTTCTAAATATAATTACAGATCAGAAAGAGGAGGTCATAATAATTAACATTATAATTCAAGCTTTATTTCACTCAATTTAAATAGAATGAGTTAATAAATATCAAATTGAAATACTTTTAAAAACTCGTTTCGAGCTTTACTTTCCTTTTCGCTAGTTTCGCAAATCCAATAAAATTAAATGGCTACCTTTCAAGTAGCTCTGAAACAAATAAAAGGGATCTAAATATTACATATCAGATTGAAGAAAAAAAGAGTTGAAGGTCTTGAGATAATTTTTATTCTGAGAAAACACACCTTTATCGTTTCATTCACAGATTTTAGGAAGAGTGGCGTCATTTTCTGTCCATTAATAATGGACAATATATATATATATGAAGTTTAATATTTTTACATCGTCTGCTTACAACAATATGATATATGTGAAAAAAAAACTATTGTTTAACCATTAAATGATTGTGAAAGTCGTCGCTTTTCCAGGTTATAACTATTTCAACATTTTTTACAAATGTACAACGAAAACACTAGTTTTGGAAAGTATGCAACTACACAAGGTGACTACAAATATCAGGTGATCAAACCGGGACACCATTAAGCGTTATGACATGCCAGAGTCTGAGAGCATTACACCCCTCACCGATCATACGACCGGTAATGTCACTGCAATAGGCTAGCATGGTGTCATTTTTTATTACTGGCACTTTAGACTAATAATGTTAGATACGTTTTCTATTTTTCGTCTCTAATTGCTACAATAATAGCTAAAAAGTAGCTTACTAGCTTTCTTTAAAATTTTGAATTTTTAGGCAAATATGGAGTTATCTACCAATAATAATAATAATTAAATAAAATAATTAAATAAAGAAGAAAAAATAATGGGAAGGTAAAACCGGAGCAATTGTTTCGGCTCTAAAGAATAGATCTCTTCGGGACACCGGGAGAGAGAGATCGAAACGGGGAGGTATGGTCACCGCGCAATTGCAAAATGTACTTAAACGTTTATACTAAAATAAATATAGCCAGCTCTCTTTCAGCTTGATAGATACAGCTTTACTAAATGCACATTGCTTTAGTGGTTGGGCCTCTGCGTACACTGATATTTGATTTAAAATATGTGAAAAAAGGGGGAAAAGGCTGTGCTATGTTGAAAATAGAGGAAATGACGATAGCAACACTAAAATTAAAAGTAAGCCAGTGGTTCTAATAGTATTACTACTACTACTGAGTACTAGTTTAAAATATATTGAAGACAATCTTTTTAAAGAAAAATTGTAATTAAAATCAAAACAACTACAGTGTTTTTAAAATTCTAATTATAGAGTAAGTATATCAATATGTTTTGCATGATCATAGAATACATAAAAATAAAATGTTCAATCGGAAATCATATTATCTGTTTATCTATTAAGAGATCGTCAGGTGATTATACTTACAGTGTTATCTTTAGTTCAACAGAGGCAGTCATGACCAGGCCTTGGAATTTTCTTATCAAGTTGGCACATACACAGATATGTTTATTATTCAAATATTAACTTTGATGAAGTTCAGTGTATGGTTGAATGGTAAGTAAAACTAACATTGCAATATTAATATTGTTACGACAGCGGAAGTAGCGTGACGCTGGGAGCATGCGCGCTGGAGTTTCTAGAATTATCGGGGAACCCCGCGAATGTCCGAGTGTTTGCTAGACACCCTCTTTTTAAGTACACTAGCCTGGCAAAGAAAGCCAGCGATATAGGCAGATAGATTGCAGAGATAGATAGATAGGAGAGATAGATAATTGAGTCAAGTGAACAGTAGGCACCGTAAGTAAAGTGTGTGAATCACTGTGATTTATAGGGTATGTTATAAAGGTTGTTAAGTAAAGCGACGAGAAAACGTATTGACTGTGAAAATTTTGTGTATTACAAAGTTTGTATCGAGGAAGAATAAACTGGGTTAATCAAGAAAGGACTTGCATCGCTGAAGTTTCTGGGAAAGAATTTATACCACAAATTAACAAACAAGCAGATTCGTAACAATATTATGGATTTGCACGAATAACACTATTTAACAGTTAATGTTTATATTTGTTACCAAACGTCTTTGGCATTTTTAGACTAATCTGACTAATCTTAACCATAGATAGTAGATATAGTCAGAGTCTTGAATGGAGTTTTCAACAAGGATTGTTTCTCATGAGGAAGTGGTGGCAGATTTTTTTTTCATAATATGACTGAACTAAATCAAATAGGAAACACATTCTCAAAATTGCTTACATGGGTATTATACTAGGAGGATTGTGGTCATTTACCAAAGGGTAGAAAATGTTTAATTTTTCACATAATAACCAACATTAACATAACATAATATCTTAGGTCAGCAAGAGACCTATTGCTGCATCTCGGCTGTCCCATCCTCTAAACTAAGCTAAAACTACTAAATGAATAAATTTTAAACAAATCTTAAAGCCAGCCCTTATCATTTTATATAGTTATCAAATTTTCTGTTAAACTCACTTAAATTTTTTGCACCCACAACATCCGAAGGCAAACCATTCTAAAGACCAGCCACCCTGTTAGAAAATAAAACTATCTTAACTGAAGATGACTCGTACCCTGCTAAAATTTATATTTTTGTCACCTAGTCCTTCTATTCTTGCTATTAAATACAAAGAAAGATGATGCATCAACACTATCAATTCCCTTTACAATCTTAAACACCTCAATCAGATCCCTTCTTCCTCTTCTTTTCTCAAGAGAAAAAAATTTGAGAGATCTCAACCTTTCATCATATGACAACCCCTTTATCCCAGGCACTATGCTAGTAACCCTTCTCTGAACCTTTTCCAACAATTCAGTATCCTTCCTAAAGTAAGTAGGCCAAGACTGAGCACAATATTCCAAATTTGGCCTTACAAATGAACTATATAATGAAACTATAACCTCTTTCAACTTGTATTCAATATTTTTGTACATACAACCTAAAATCCTATTTGCCCTACCACCAGCAACAGCAGACTGCTTAGATGGCATAAGAGACTGGTCAACTATTACACCAAGATCCCTTTCTTTCATCTCACTGTTAAGGTTATTCCCATCCAAATTATAATTATAATTCAAATTATGATAATCCACATGCATTACCTTGCATTTATTATTATTAAAACCTATTTGCCATTTATTTGCCCAACTCACTAAATGATCTAAGTCCTTTTGTTATTCAGCAGCATCCTTTTCACAGCTAGTGACACCCAAGACCTTAATATAATCAGCACATTTCAGTAATTTATTGGCCATTCCTTCATCTGTGTCACTGATGTAAATCAAAAAGAGCAAAGATCTTAAGACTGAGCCTTGCACCCACAACATTAATTCAGTTTAAGACTTATTTCCTTCTCTTGTTGACTAGCGGATGTTGGCGTTCGGATGTGTTTGCGATTCATGTTCACAAGACTCTTTACCATTCCACTTATGTTTTATTATATCCTGATAGGTCCTTTCATCTCTAAATTTCAGTCACTAGAGAAGGGGATAAGGCTTTCTCTTCTATCCATCTTTCCTCAGTTTCATGTTTATTATTGCTCAGATCTGGATTGTCTTTTATGCGTGGTTTGGGCTCTTCGATGTTATGTTGAATGCACTGAAGGCTTTTGGCATTCATTTCACTAGTTGTTTATACATTGGTATCTAAGGTGTCACATGACTTATCTCCTGTTATTTTTACAGGTTGGGTTCTTCAGTTGGTGCTTATTGCTTACTCTGGGCTTTCATTGGAGGAACAGAGTTGACGTCCCTAGCAGCTTGGTTGGATCACCCGCTGGAGGAAATTGTACCGGTTGGTATGTGGACCATGCCTAATACTTTTATATCTCATTATTTATATGATTTGACAGTTGCCTCCTCAGAAGGTTTATGGCTACCCCCTGTGGTCATTCTCTACACTCCATCTCATCATTTTCATTTGGATCCCACTCTGTGGTGGGTGTTGCCTAGTCAAGGTATGCTTATTTTCAAATCCACACTAACCACTGATAAAAAGTTTCCGGGTAGCAATGAGCTCTGTTGAAATGGGGTGTTCCATAAAACCACCTTTTGCATTTTCCGGGTGGTAAACAATTATAACACAATGAAAAATACACTACTGGACCTCTACTCATGGACTATCATGAGTAAAGCTTAAGGGGATTTTGCCCATCCCTGCTGAACCTTAGATTAAATAAATCAGGGTCAGATTGTTTTTAAAAATATGGAACTTGGTTAACCTATTGCACTATCTCTGGAGCATCATTCATTGGTATTCCCCAATGTGAGAATCCACTCGATTTCTCCTAGTGGAGCATGGGAGTCCTTAACATTCCCAGTTTTCAGTTGCTGGAGTGGTTGACAGAGGTTTATTCTCCTGAATGATGCTTGTACTCATTATTCCACTCAAGGAGAAGACGGCAATGCTGGGTGCCCTCCTACCAATAACCCTGGATGGTTTTCTCAGATGTATGGTAGAAGCAAGACCAGCCTACACGGGAACTCCTTATAATATCATTCTGGTTAATTTCCATGATCATGGAAGAGGGTTCTCGCTACTCGTAATTCTGCATGTGGAGAATCAATTCCTGTGCCAATGGTTGGACTTGGTTTGCTACACATCCTCTTCATATTTTCAGAGGCAGGTTGAGGAGTTAGGACTTCGGTTTGTAATCCCAGGTTGAGTGAGGTATGACAGGTCCCATAATTCTGAGTTTGGTGTGTTTCATTGTACTTTTTCAGGTTGGGGTGAGGGCTTATCTACTTGGTGTTGCTTGCCTTCTCTTCTTAATTTTGGTTGCTCGACATGCAACATTATGTAAATTTCAGATTAGGTTCCAATACTACCACGTTACTAATCAAGACCAAATACAAAGCAGTCCTTGTGTCCTAGCCACTATGCCTTGGATTTCAATTCGAGTCCAAAGCCCTATAATTCCAATGAAGAGATGTGGGACCTTGTCTGCCTTGTTGTGGCCTGGACAAACTTCCATTCTACTAATGAAGTTTCGATTTTGCTTCTGTGGCCGGTTAGACTTTACTGCCCAGCAATTAGAATTTTGCTGTCTGGGCAAAGATTATACCAGTTTCAGAAGTAGTGCGAACCCCACTAGTGTACTATTGCTATATCTCATTTTTGCACACCTCTTTTCTATGCAGCCACTTTCTGTGTGGATCGTGCCTTCACTGGCCCCTCCACCTTGTCAGTGTAGAATTCTAGCTAAAATGTGTGTTTTGGAAATTTTCCTATACCGAAAATGTATTTCCGATAATACCTCTCTTCACACTCTCCAGCCTTTCCTCTTCACAATGTGGCCAGTTTCAGGTCTACTAATTTGGACTGTCTCGAAAAGCAAATAGGGAGTAATAACAGAGAGCTTATTAATGGATCTGGTATAAAAGGTGCATTGACATAGGTGGAGAGAATTACAAGATTTATATTGCTATAGGAAATATAGTGGGATATAAAGACTGAAACAAGTGAGATAAGATTCATACCAATGCTTAGATGGGCAGAGAAGGGAAATTTTCACTGGAATATAGCTAAAGTGTCAGTGGAGATGAGTATTAAAAGTTTGGAGACGTCTCGACAATATTGTTCAAACATTGTACATTTACAATAAAGTTTTTCATTACCCAGTAAAGCTGTTTCCAAACTTTTATTTCTAAAAAGTGAGTTCCTTGTCATCAGATTCAAATTTATTACAGAGGTAAGTATTATCAGAAATATATATACATTTTTGGTATAGGAAAATGTTAACATTCCATTGTTCATATGAAGTTATCTTTTTGAATATGATATTTAAACATACCTTTGAAGTCATTGTTTAAAAAACTAATTTAACAAGCCCAAACAAGCATTCTCTCCAGAATGACTGTTGATATTTGCTACCTGTTCCCATATTATTTCCTGTTATAGTGTTGTTCATACAACTCTTCCAACATCTGTCTGTATGCATAAGTCATACATTGATACATACCTGAAAAAATTCTATAATATCTTTTTGAAAAACATTACAGTCAGGTTTTCCATTAAACAAATATTATCATTTGGTTTTTAGTCTATGATTTCACTTTATGTCATGTACTACGTAAGTAAGAAGTAGTGTTTAAAATTAAAATAAATATAAACCATAGTACTCACATAGAATAAACATATGTGCTTTAAGTGTATAATGTGTGGTTTTTATTCCAGAAGTTCAACAACTTAATTTTCCAAACAGATAGCAATGCTTTCCCATCTCCTTCACATACTATATATCATCTGTGCCAGATGGCACAAACCCTCCAAAGTAAGTACATTGGAATTAATTTTCAAGGATTTTATCAACATTCTTCAAGTTTCTTTGACATTCTTCACTACAGTACCAAACTTCTAGAAGAATATTTTTGTAAATAAGCTTATTTTTAAGTACTGTTACTAAAGAATCTAAGCTTGAAACATGTTACATCATGAAAAATATCTGTTGATCTAAAACACTGCTGGAAATTTTCAGTAACATTCCTCTTGACATTTTTTTGTGTAAACTATTACTAAATGTGATACAATGTCTCCTTTGATGCTATGTTTTTTTTGTATGAAGATAAGTTGTTTATTTTGTCCTGTATAATATGGTTTTATATATTTTTTTTAGATTTACAACAAAATTTCCGATGAAACTAAAGACAATTACTGGCATAAAACATATAAAATATTGTTTGTAATCTATTTTATCCCATTTTCTTATTCTACCTATGTATACAAATAAATCTGAAGCAAAAATTACACATCAATTAAATAGTTATCAGGAAAATATTTACAAGGATTTAGTTATGAATTGATAATAATCAGATGAATAGATATATATGAAATATGCAATCCTCTCTATTGTGAACACTGTGTCATTTATTTTCTAGGTCTTCCCTCTCTCTCTCATTTATTTACCACCCCTCTCTAAAGTACTGATATTACTCATTATAGTATAGGTATTAATTAGTCAAAGTCTAATTTTTATAACCTTCAGACTTAGTTGTCTAGGAACCATAAACTATAAAATCAGATCCACTTGTCACATCTTCTCTTTCTCAAATTGACAATAATTCTTTCTGAAGTTTTATACTATATCAATTATAACCAGTAGAAAGGATACATTTTAAGATATTGAATAATTATCGAGCCACATTATTTTCAGTACATAGTATTGTCAATTTTGTCTTCAGCTTAAAAGTTTATCTTGTGGTTTTCAGATTGAGCTGCAAAGGGAATTGATTTAAGCCTGTCTTGTCCTAGCTCGAAAGCCAGATAAGGACCACTTTTATTATTATTTTTCCCCCACAGACCCCATGCTTTTGAAAGATTCAGTCTACCCAACAAACTGTTTTATTGACTAATAATTAACTTGTTTTCCAACTTTAAACTATCAAATAAATGACATACATAACTGAGTGTGCAATTACAAAACCAGCAGTATTAAAAGCTTACTAGTTTAATGAGATAGTATTATCTTTGTGGACTCCAGGTTATGAAGCGCTGTTGGCTTTGTGTGCTATTATTCTGTGTTCTTAGGTGCATTATTTAAGTAAATAGAAATTATTTAGTATACTAGTACCATCATTATATTTTTTGTTTTTCATGTATATTCTTTATTTATAGATATAAATAAAATTTATAGTAAAAATTAGAAACTTATTAGGTTAGATAAGGTTATGTTAGGTAAAATAATAATAATATTCTTTATGTTTACCTATGTGTTTGCTGAGTGATTTGCAATTTGTGTGACAGGATTAGTTAGGGTTCAAAAAGCAATAAAACAATAAAAGTAAGTAGAAACTGATGTAGACTGTTATGAGCTTTAAGGTATTTAGGATACACACTTGTAGTTTTCTGTTATAATCTGCAGTCATTTTAGAAAGAAAAAAATGAGTAATTTAGATTTATTTTGTGTTTTTAATGGTAGTTACAAGGTTGGTCAAACCTACTGAGTCCATATAGAGTTAGGGTAGAGAAAATAACACAAAATATAAAGTTTTACTGAGAAATAACTTTGATATTTATTTAGAAGGGTTTAGGGGGTACACAAATGAAATTTGAAAATTTTCAGATGAAGAAAAGTATTTTTAATCTTAACATGAAAATCATTTTGCATTTGGAGCAATCAACACTATTTTTCCATTTATTAATGACAAATCTTAATTCTTAATTAAAATATCTTACTTAATGTTTACTGGAAGCTTGCCAAATTTTGTGAAGATACACAAAGCATATTGAAAGTTATAGTATGGAAACTATACTATGGTTACTTTGTGGTTACAAGGTTGGTCACATTGCCTGACTTCATATGGAATAAGTTAATAAACAACATTCTATACCCTCTATCCTTTAATTAACTACTGTTGAGATTTTATTAACACTACGTATGCTCAATCTATTAACTACACCTAATAGTGCTAGAACTACTTCTAATTTCTTTCCATACTTCCAGCTGGAATTACATTTTGTACAACTTCTGCAATTGCTTGTTTTCTGCTAGCTTTATAAACTTTTCTAAAATTTTCAAACCTAGGTATTTTATAAAATCTCATTTTGTGGATACCTGCAATCATGGGACGTTACTTTTCTGTCAGCAGTTAAAGCATATTATTTGCTTGTGTTTTCTCCTAAAACAGCTTCTAGCTCACCGTATTTGAAACATTAAGTTTTTTTTTGGCTTAGTCTGTTGCACTGCTCTCGTGTTTCTACCTTGTCAGTTTGGTCTATTGTTTCAATTATCTGCTAAGTTAATATAGGCTCATATACTTCTTTTTCTCTAAGCTCTTTTCTTGTAGCTTCTTCTATTGTTCATGAATGTTTGTTTTATTCATGTTTAATCTCATTAGATTATTGGGTAGCTCTTTCTCATAATTAGACCTCAGTGTGTCTTGGGTCACCAGCTCATTTATGTGTGCATAAGCTTGTTTTAGGTGATTACCTTGTTCCTGTAATTTATGGCAAAACACACTTATCAGTTTCACCTCTTTGTTTGTAAGCATGTTTAATTTTTACTGTAGTGTTCAGAGTTTTACACTTGTATTTTCTTAATAATCTATCTCTTAACAGGTCATAGTGCACCTTAATCAATTCTTTAATCACACTTGTTGTTCTTAACTTTTGTATGTCTGTCCACTCTGAAATGCATGCTACCTCATATATAGCATCTAAAAAACTTTTGACATCTCCTTCTAGTTTGCCATAAAATATTGGAATAGCAGTTTTGTTTTCTTTTGTTTTGCAAAAATAGGCAGAGCTGCTGTTGCTACCTATAAGCATCTGTTTGCCATTATATTTATTTTTGCTCATGCCAATTCTTATGCTGTAATAGTTGCCATATTCTATGGACTGTGCTAATTTGTAATGAACAAAATCAAAGGAACGGTTACTCACTATAGATAGTATTTATTTAAAATTACCTTGAGTGTAATTAGTGGCATTTTCACATAGATCCCCTAATCAAGGAAACTTTTATATGTATGATAATTTTGAAGGATGTTGAGTAAATTGCTGCTGTGAACAGAAATGAGATTTTTATACTCACACATAGCTTAATTAGAAAGCCAGGTATATTATGGTGGTTTTATGTGTACCAGTATAGTAATTTGATAATTTTTTGTTTTTTTACAATACATCTGTTACGTATCTGAGTGTTTGTTTGTTTGCTTCCGATAGAAATTCTTTCCGAGAATCTTCAGCGATACAAGCCCTTTCTTGATTGAACCAGTTTATTGTTCCTCGATACAAACTTTTAGTACACAGAAAGTTCCACAATCAGTACGTTTCTCGACACTTTAAACTTAACAACTTTTATAATACAAGCTATAAATCACAGTTACTCACAATCTCGATCATTTCGCTCCCGACGAGTGCAAGACACACACTTTATGGCTCACTAGCTCGAAACTAACAGAATAATAAATTACACGTAACTCAAAATAACTACTGCTCTCTCTTCATTTATATACCCCGCTGGCTTTCCTCTGCCAGGCTTATATATTAACAAAGAGGGCATCTCCAAAACACTCGGACTTCCCCGATCATTCGAGAAACTCATCACGCGCGCCACCAGCGCCAATGCTCCAGCAGCGTCGCGTGACTTCCGCTGTCGTAACACATCTTTTGAAATCTACAAAAATTAATTTATATGAGAAGTCTTAAAAAGTATAACATGCAAGTACAGATCACACTTTGTAGCATTGTAAGTGCTAGAAATCATTGTATTTCTAAATATTTTTTATTTATTGTTATGTTTTAAGAAATATTACTATAAATTAAGCATTTGTGATTGTTTGTTTGGAATTAAGCACAAAGTTACACAATGGGCTATCTGTGCTCTGCCCACCACGGGTATCGAAACCCGGATTGTAGTGTTGTAAGTCCGCAGACATACCGCTGTACCTCTGGGGGGCAGCATGCATGAGTAAATTGAGATAATATGTATATATAGATATATGTTCATAAGCACTTAGACACTTCGTTCACCTATACAGTTAAATTCTGATAACCCTGGGAGGATAACTTACATTCAAATACCTACCAAGTTTATTGATCGGCCCTGACTTTGTACAGAATGATGACATAAACATTTTCTTGCACTTACATTACTTTATACAATTCTTGTTGCAACCACTATACTCTTAAACAAGCCAATAAATCCTATCCTATGGTGTTCTCAAAGCCGAAAGTATGATAAACACTCTGGGGAGGTTCTGATAATTGCAACATATTATAGTTTCACATAAACAGTCTAATAACAGGAGCTGTGATTCAGTGTTTTATGATCAGCAGGTTTCTACTTCAGCTATTAACTGTAAAATAAACATAGGAAATACATGTGGAAACGTTGAATTTTTTGAAAGATACACAACACATGTTAAAAGTTATAGCATGGAAACTCTGACGGTCACTTTGTGGTCACGTGATCAGTGTAAGCCACTAAGATGGTAGTAAAAGAGTTAGGGTCTTAGCTGCGTATAGAAAACGATACTTAATGGGAAGGCATGTCATGGATAGGTGGAGCAGAGGATATGGTCGGCTGGTGGATCATTTTCTGATGCAGGCTGACAGCTGATAGGGGCTTTCTGTTGCAGAATCAGTATTGCTAAAATATATCTGGCTTTTTATACAGAATTGATCTTGCTTATTGATATGCAGAACTTTGCTAAAATTCACTCGGAGAATCAACTTGCGGTCACAGATGTTGCACTAGAGCTCTTGTTCTCGTGTTTCAGTAGCTTTAGATTACTGATGTTCACGGTTCCTGGATAACTTTGAGTGGAAATGTTCTTTTTCCATGTGCTCAATGATGTCTTTACAATGACCTTATATCACAAATAGTCTCTTTAGATTACTGATGTCCACGGTTCCTGGATAACTTTGAGTGGAAATGTTCTCTTTCCATGTGCTCAATGATGTCTTTACAATGACCTTATATCACAAATAGTCTCTTTAGATTACTGATGTCCACGGTTCCTGGATAACTTTGAGTGGAAATGTTCTCTTTCCATGTGCTCAATGATGTCTTTACAATGACCTTCTATCACAAATTGTTTCTTAAATTTACTTTGAGCTTGCTAATAGACACATTAATAACCACAAATTAATGGTCTGTCATTAACAGTCTTGACAGTTTGGTATAATCATCTGTCACGGAGATTTGATACTTCTTTATACATTTTCTAAATGGAAAGTCATGCCTTGAATTAAACATATTGGCTTGGTTATGCACCAAAGTGTTACCCTAAGGATAAAAGCAAAAGGTGTTTATATGCATATGTGTTTGGTTAATAGATGTTATAACATTGTTTTTTATAACTATCGTTTTCTAACTCCAGGTGGCTGTAAATAGGATATTGCAAGAAAACTACACTGAAATGTTCTGGCTTTTACACTGTGGTAATTCACCGGAATAATTATTGATAGTATACACAGCACTGTTGTAAGAGGTTTGACTCTATCATGCCCCAGGAGGGTATATCATGTCTTGAGGGCAAAATTGCACCATCAAATTAAAAGAATTAAAGAAAGTAATTTTGTAGTCATTTTTTTTGCACATTTGAAGCTGAAGTTTATTTAATAAAGAAATTACATTTGTTTAATTTATGCAAATTTTTTTAAATTGCCAATTTTAATTTTTGAGTGGAATCCAGCACTCAAACATGAATGATTGTGAATCTACTGAATATTTTCTGAGCATGTTACACCATTTATTGCTCCTACTCCTAGTCGAAAAGTCAAAATAGTTTTGAAAAAAATTTGGACCTTGTACTTTCAATATAAGTTTACCTTTATGAATATTAGTTAGTTAGCCCCCTCCCACAACAGTTCTTACAAGTATCACATATAAGAAAAAGATATTTTCAGAAGCTACAGAATCTGTAGAAAGTTCATCTCAACTTTGAGTATTGCGTTTGATTCTCGGCTCAAAAAGTAAAAAAAAAAGGCTAGAGAATATTTATTTTGTCCTATAAATATTTAAAGTTTGAGATGTTCATTTATTTGTTTACCTTATATGTCTATTTTAGTTAGCAAGTTTCCTTCCATTTGGTCATTAGTTTAAAATACAAATAGATTACATGAAGAAGTACTGGAACACCTCTACATGTCAACAGAATCTTACAATTCTTAAGTTTGCGTGACTTTTCATTTTGATTTTGCTTCATTTACCAGGTTTGAATACCATAGAGTTATTGTGAACAACAGAGTATTTTATTTTTCAACTCTGTTGCTGATAAAAAAGAAAAGAAGAAAGGTTGTTGCATTTGATATCAATATAGTACTTTGCTATAATTTAGGTAGGAATATACTCGGTGTAATTTTTATATTTTGAATTCTCAATATATGTTGGTATGTTAAAATTAAGAAAACATTAAATACATATATCAACATGTCACTATTGGACTTGTTTGTGAATGTTGTGACCAGAACATATAGTGTTAGCTATTTAACTTTGATAGTTTGTTGTAATGTAAAAAGAGAAATTAGGTGGCGTGTATCACATTTAATTCGTTCTTTTAGCTTAGTTCACATTGTCATTAGTCATGTCGTTTGAGAAAGACTTGCTTATGTAAGGTATTGTATTCGATGAAATCCAAAGAAATATTTGAACACCAACACATTCCAAAAGAATACTACAGTCTCCAATTTTACTGAAGGTTCATGCTGCAACCTTCTTTTCTAGTGGCAACAGTTGGAGATTTTTACTAGGGCGATGTCTTTTCTGACTATTCACTTATGTATTAGATAAATAATAATGAAAGGACAACTTGCACTCCAGGACACTCATGATGTGGGTAGCACCAGCAAATAAAGCATGCCTGATATCAGTCTTAGTGACTAAGTGTGTAATATAATGGTCTGTAAACAGGCGCTTCATGAGCTCCGTTGGGGTTCCTTTCATCAAGCACTATGGCACATTTAAGCTATTTTGACTGTGAACTAAGGAGCGTAGTTCTTTATTAGCAGTGACCACCAGTCGTAATTTCATTAGCGATATCAAGTTAGTAATTAAACCCACGACTGTTTTAATTAGTAGATATTGGATTATTGATTCCATTACTTTCTCAATCCTAAGTCAGATTATAAAGCCTACAGAACGACGATTTATTTTCCATTATATATATTTTAACAATTTTCAGATAGGTTATAGATGCTCCTATATGCAACTTTTGTATCTAAAAATGGTCTATTGAGTACTTGGCATCCACAACAACAACAACAAATGCTGTTTTTAATTGGCTGCAAGATGAATAACTACTACTTTTTATAACTGTATCAGTCATCTTCAATAAATGATGAATTTCGTCAGGCAGTAAAGATCGTGTTACAATGGCATCCACAACAACAACAACAAATGCTGTTTTTAATTGGCTGCAAGATGAATAACTACTACTTTTTTATAACTGTATCAGTCATCTTCAATAAATGATGAATTTCGTCAGGCAGTAAAGATCGTGTTACAATGGAAACGTCGCGCAAAAGACTAGAAAAGTTTTCATTTAGATGTGTCAATTTATTCTTTATTATCATTAATCCAAACTATTCTTCTCGTGTCTTGTGATAAAAATACTCATCCAAAAATTGATATCAGTTCATATTTCTCAATTCACCACTTAAAAAAATTACATATTTGTAGGATATACTCCTGACTGAATGTAAGTTTCTTAGTTGAATTGTTACTTTGTATGATTATACAGTGTTATGAAAGAATACAATTACTAGGGTAAAATATGTAACAATTTGTATTTCAGGAGAATATAATTTATATTAAGGAAGCTCATAAGAGAGAATCATGGATAAAGTCCATTTTATAAAGAGAGATTTCAAAGTATAAATATTTACCACTGATTTGTTTAACATGTTATCGTATATATTATTGATATTATTAATGCCTTCTTATTTTAATGCATTTTGAGTAAGATAGCATGGTGGGTCAATACAAACAATTGCAATTGAAGATGAGGGCTTGAATCTATCTTTTTGATTACTTTATAGATAATCAATATTATTGATACATATGATCACTATAATAACTTGCTCTCACTATTATCATAATCTACGGTTTATTATCAGTAGACTAGAATTCAGTTATTGCTAAAGCAATCATTTTCATTGTGAGTTAACGTTCTGAAAATTTTTTTCTTCGAATCTGTTCCTGATTGGCATTTAAGCTGCTTGTTGACGTTTGGTTAAAAAGTGCGCCCTTGTATTCAGTACCTTTATTTAAAGAGTGTTACACACAAAGTTTGTACTTTGTTCAATTCAGAGTGAAATAGTAGCTTACTAGGTTAAAAGCATTAGCGTTGTATTGAAGATTGTGAACAAAAATATGTGTTTATATCTTTTTTTTATTGTATTTTACATCGTTGTGACTCAGCAGTAAGCTTGAAAGATTATAACCCTAGAATTCAGAGTTCAATCCTTTTAGAGTACATAGTATATTTCAGGTCTGCGCTGAAAAAAGCCAAACAAATAAAAACGTTTTCATCGTATTAACGTGTGAACAAGAAAAACTGATTCCGTAGATATTTCGAATATTTTGAACACGAGCGTATCAACTACACATCTATCATTTGTGTTTACATTACTATAAGGTATACTTTTATTTAACCATAAATACAAATGACAGATGACGCCATATTTTATATCTTTTAATTTAGTAGAAATGTATTTATTTTAATTGACAAAACAAGTTGTAACTTATTGATAATCGAATAAAGAATATATAAAATGAAGTTACTTGTTCAAACAATAAAATATTTGAACCATTCTACTTTTCAAACCTTTTGAGTTTAAATTATTATTATTACACACAAATTAGAAATATACCCCGAGAACAACACTAGTACAAAACAGACTTCTTAATCTGATGAGTAAATGTTGGAATATTATATAGGTATCAAACACGTCTCCGAACTTTCAACAATGACTTGCTATTACAACTAGCAGAAACGTCGCCCAATGGGCGGCTGTTGGTGCTAGTAATTACTAATCGTAGTATTCACACCGTATTGAAAAAAAAATGAAAAAATATGAACATTTTATTAATTTTTTGTGGGGGGGGGAGTACTGCACGGGAAAATTGTTCGGATTGTGCTCTTTAGTCATACGGAACATATTGCATCAAAATGATTCAATGTACAGAGCTCAAAATTGTCTTAAGGTTTACTGATATAAACTGTAATGTTTTTATATATTAAAGTGGTACCGTTTATTGAAAAAAATAATAGTTTTTTTAATAACTCCAGTTTATCGGTACTACATAAAAAATTACATCAATAAAGATATAATGAAACCCTCACGTACAGTCCTAGCGGTAGTCGTGTTCTTGTTGTGAAGAGAGTACTTTTATTTAAAATTGTGTTCTATTATACAGAAATGGTTGTTGCACATACCACAGATATTCTTCTAATTGTCTGAATCTTGAATACCCAAAATGTGAAATTTTCTATAGAATTGTGTTTGTGGTGCCATTAAATAGATGGCGCAGGAGTTTTGGTTACATACATAGATATTGACATACACGCTACTTCCATCATGGTAAGATTATCAGTGCGGGATTCTTATTTGTAGGTGATTTCGTGGATCAATTTGAATATTCTATATGAAAAGATTCTATTGGAAAATTACAAAGTTTAGTAACTTGTGAATGGATGATATCAATTGTTTATGTTTTACGACAAAAGGTTTATTGACCAAATGTGTCAACATTCTGCTTATGCTCTATATATATTATATGGGAAATCATACAGATTTATAAATAAGAAATATGCATTAATCGAATGTAAAGAAGCATTTGACAAAGTATAAAATGACAAATATTTTATAGGTAATTTATTTGGGTTGATATAATTTAGATGTTTAAAACTCTGTTTGGAAAAACAATAGATTGTTAAATTTTGTACAAGTTGATATTATTGCCTCTAATGAACGTAAAACATTTCGCCTAGGACATACAGAGCTAAATATATATAAAGTAACGAGTAATAAGTAATGACAATGTATGTTTAAAACAATCGTAATGGAGAAAAACAAAAACAATTCGTTTTAAATTGAAGATACTTTAAGTTTTTGATCACGTGATACGCTTATATGGGGTAAATGTTGTAGAACATTTTACGTATAAATTATTTTAAGTGTGAATAAAACAGCGTTTTAATGGTAACACAGTTTTCATGATTTTAGGTTAAACCTATACGTAATGACTTCATAAGCGTGAAATGTACTATACAAGAATAACATTTGAACAAACTCCATTTGGGGATTGCAAATATCGGAGAGTGTGTAAGTATGGCATGGACGCCCGTATTATAGCAATACAAAAGTCAGCTGGATTTTATAGATCGTCTATAGATCATCAAAAGCTACCTGGCATAATCGCTCTATCTCCGGTGTATATGCCGCTTTTCTAGCTATCCAGAGCATCCTAAAGTCAAAAACAGGCGAAAACAATTAGGACAAAAATTATCGCTAAATAAAAAAACTATGTAGGACTGGCTACTGAAAATGAAAAAAGGATCCAAACAAGATAGGGATGGAAGTGGACATATCACTTGATCCGTCTTGACTCTACATGGAGAATAAAATCCATACACAACTGGCTTCCTTTTTTTCCTTCATACTTGTACATAAATAGTGATCTAACAATTGAACATTTGATCTCTAATTTGATACAGTTTTGCCCAGTCTGCAGAGTTTAGTTACAATTATATTCAGTTTTCTGTCAAATATAATTACATACAAACAATATCAGTAGGATATTTAATGTTTTCTAAAAAAATTTAAAAAGTAATAAATTATACGTATCATAATACATTATGTTAGGCTTATCATTCATTTATTTATTGTTAACACTATATTCTTAATCTAATAAATTTTCAAGAATTAGAAGACTATATAATAATAGTATTCAAACCACATAATATTCGTCATATCCATTGCTAACGACGCGTTTCGCTTAATCCAGAGCTATTCAGGCCGGCTAGAGATATAACAGTAGTGGTCTGAACACCAGTTTTAGTTAACTTGGCAAATACTGCACGGGTTAAACATACAGTGTATTTGACATTTGGATAATAAATTGATAAACATTGAGTTTTGCTGAGTAAAAATATAGTATTCAGTTGATCTCAAGTTTTCAAAACCTAACAGAACATAATATATCGTCAGATATATTTATAAACACTTTATAAATATAGCTAAGTATGTAATTGTTTTTTTATCAAAGCAAAGCTCCATGATGAGTTGTCTGAGCTCTTACTGTTGCAATGAGTTAAATCCCGGATTTTAGCGATGCACTGACCCACCGTAAGATTCCAGCGTTATAAGTATATTGTACAAGTAAATTAGAAAGAGGTTTGTATTTTATTTTTATTTAATCAGTTATAGATTCATAACCTTTAGACAAAGTGTTATTAGTTATTAAGGAATAATAATGTGATTTAGATTTTAAATAACGCACATTTTAGCAACACCATTATAGTTTGTTTGTTGAATTTTGTACAAAGCTACTCGAGAGACTTGTCCACCGGTGGGGCAGCGGTAAGTTTACGGACTTACACCTCTAAAATTCTAGGTTCGATTTCCCGCGATGGACACAGTAGATAGCCCGATGTGACTTTGTTTTGAAGACCAAACTAACTGACTAACTATATAACTAACTCGAGGGCTATCTGTGTTAGCTGTCCCTAATTTAGAAGTGATACGCTAGGGAAAGGCAGCTAGTCAACATTAATCACCGTCAACTCTTGGATAACTCTTTACTAACGAAAAGTGGGATTGAAAGTCACGTTATAACACCTCTGCGGCTGAAAGGACGAGCATGTTCGGGTAATGGGATTCGAACCCGCAAACTGCGAGCAGAGAGCCTAAATCATTAGGCCAGGCCTTATTTTAGAGAGAATAGATTCTAATGTTAATTCACAGTTATCCAATAATAATACGATAATGTTAGTGTGAGATGTAATGACAAATATCATAATTTAAAAAGTAAATCAACTGATATGATAGATTTTATTTAATGGAATATAAACATATAGTCAGTTAGTACTAGCGACAGAGTTCAGATTATACATAATTAGTAGGATTATAAGAAGGTTGAGCACGTTATGTCAAAACAGTTTTGAATATGTAGAATCAGCTGATATAAAGTCATGTTGGAATGACATGTATCAGAACTACATTTTGACATCGTTGTGACGTAGGCAGTGTGATGCAACCGAAAATTGGTCGCATTTGGCAAGGGTATGTAAATACTTTTCCGACTCAAAATATTCATACTCTCAGATCACAGAGATATGATCAAATAGTTTTTAAATATTGAAGACGAGGATATCTCTCATACTCAGGGGCAGATTAAGGGTCAGACGGGTCTGAGGCTAATTTTTTCTATCGGGCCCAAATACTAAGGTAAAAAAAACTAAAGATATGTTTTACTTTTGGAGACAATGGGAAAATAATATCCACAAATTTGCAAGACTCATTTACAAGTTAATGAACAATATTAAATGTTTTATGAATAGGAAAAGTGGTGCTTTAACACAGACAAAATTTGCATTTGGACAACAAAGAATATAGACAGAAATAAACCACGTACACGTAAACTCAATAACTCACACTAACAAAAGCACAAACACACATACACACTCTCTTAGATCATACGTACTCACATAGTTTGCCCAGCATTAGTAGCATATTATGTCATTAGTACTTGGCTAGACTTCTATCTTCCCGGCTTTTTTTTTGTAGCAAAGGCATTTATGATCTGTTTGGTGTTAAGCGATTCCAACAAATCATTTTCTATGCACAAGAGTGCCAGTGTATTTAGCCTGTCTTGGAACATTGTTGATCAAAGTGTGTTCTTTATCCTTTTTAGCGTTGAGAATGATCTTTCTCTCAAGCAGTTGAGGTACAAGTACATCCTTAAGATTATCAGGACGTTTGGGAAAGTTGATTTCAGAGATTGATCGCATATTATTCTCAGCATACTTTGTTCCTTGGAAACAGGCAGTTTTTCAACGAACCCTACCTTCCAGTTGGCTTCAAACTGAACAGTTTCTTCCTCTGTGCCACTCTCCAAGTCTGTCCGATACGTACTAATCAGCGTTTCGATGGCGTTGCAGAGGTCCTTTATAGAAATGGCCTCTGAGTTTATTACGAACCCAGATTTGCTACTGACGTTTTATGTTCCACTATTTTGTTGTCTAGTGTAAGTGACAGTTTATCAATTATTGTTAAGAAAGTCTGAATTTTATATTGAGTAGAGGGTGAAAAATCACTGTCCTCAGCATCCCCTTCATCCAATCGCGTATTTCTCTTCCTTTTTCTTGTTCTTTCGGCCTTACATGTCTCGTCTACTGACAGTTGTTTACCATTTTCGAGATATTCGGGAAATGAATCTTGTTATTCCTGCACGAATGTCTTGAGAGATTTTAACAGATGAGAAGCTGTACTGAC
This sequence comes from Limulus polyphemus, assembly GCF_000517525.1. Lineage (NCBI taxonomy): Eukaryota > Metazoa > Arthropoda > Merostomata > Xiphosura > Limulidae > Limulus > Limulus polyphemus. The sequence goes on along the minus strand of NW_013666357.1, from coordinate 192,517 downwards.
AAACATCTGGGAGTTTTGTAATGAACGACTTGTCTTGTGAAACTTCTTCAGGATAACACTCCATAGTTTCATCATTATACCTGTTCCGAGTTGTTCCAGTTGTAGCATTAGGCTTCATGACTCTTAAAAGTACTTGAAGTTTTTCAGAGTCATGATCTCTCATGGAAGCGAGGACTTGCATTATGACTTTGTACCACATTTTAAGGCTCACATTAACTTTGAATAGGAGCTCTATCTTGTGTCTGATAACACTTTTATCGTCGGGAACTCTAGTTTCTCAGGCACATTTGTAGGCGCTTCCACAGGCGGTTTGAAGCTGAGAAAAACACATAAAGCTTCTGCGCAAAGGCAAATAATAAAAAAACAAGCTTCAGTACAGCAGTCCACAGTGTATTGTCCAACCAAATTGAGTGAATGAACACACTAGGGAACGTAGTCTTCAAGGGAGCTCTTCTCTTTGATCAAGGCTTGCATCACATCATATTTGCCGCTCATATTGGATGTATTGTCGTAAGACTTGCGCACAACAATCTTGAATTTTTATCTACTTTTTTTTTTTGAAGGAAATTAATGAGAACTTGTTTATCGGTAAGAATGTGGCAAATCTCTAGAATGACATCATCTAGAAGGTATCTAATGATTATTGTCAGTTGATTTGTATGAGATACGTCTGGAGTAAAATCAACAAACACTGAGTAACAATTGGATTATTTGATTTCCTGGATGCTGATGGCGAGAACCTTTTTTTATGGGATTTCTATGAATTCGTCACCAACAGTGGAGGATAAGTATGAAACATGGCCATTTTCCTTATATGCGCGTTTTTGAATGCATTCACAAAGAAATTTATCATACTCAGCCATTAGCTCCAGTATTTCTAAGTAATTACCGTTATGCACTGAACCAACTACTTCATCACTTTCTGTACTTGCTAGCCCTGTGGATGATAGAAACTTTATGACTGAGAGAATACACTCTAGAACTTGGTAACAGTATTTTTTTCTGACTCCATCTGCTCTGCTAAAGTCTTGTCGATTCTTTCACATTTGTTGACAACTTTGATTCAGCGAGCTTGTTTCATGCCAAATATAGTCCCTTGCAGCATGTTTCCAGTCTGAGTAACCAGCTGTTGCTAGTAAATATATATTTCCATTGCTGTAGAAAACAAACAGTTTGCATAAAACACAGAAGATGTTTATCTTCAAAAACGAGTAGCAAATTCAGTTTCTTTTAATCTTTTCTACATTCAATTTCTCGTGATAAAAGAAGAGCTTTTGAACATTGGCGTTTATACTTGTCACCCAGAATCAGTTTTGTAGATGCACTGAAATCTGCATCCCTGTACTGGTAAGAAGTAATTTTCGATGCACAAAATCATCTCTCACTTCGTTAGAAACTCGTGTCCATGTTCCAATGTCGAATATAAAGGAAGGATTAGTATCTTCATCGCCATTGCAATAATTGATTTCTTCCTGTTGGTAGGGTTCTATTCAATTTGACGAGGTTGATGGTCATCAGCATCGAAAGTTGTAGTCTCTACAAGACTGTGAAAACAGTCTTGGTTGGTGATTATGTCTTCGGCACTTTCTGATTGAGGGCAAAGGATTGATTTGATATGATAAGGTTGATGGTAATCAGCATCCAGAGATTTAATGTCTACGTTGTTGTTTGCATTGTCTTAGCAGGCGAAGGTTTTGGCACAAGAGGAATGAATCCCACAATTTTTTTAGCTTCCTAGTTTTAGCTATTCCTTTCTCTAATTTTTTCTTTCTCGTTCTATGACTTTAGCTTTTCCCAACTGCTCTTGTGTTTCCACATCTGTATAATAGATAAGATAAACACTTAATGGAAAATGTGTGTTTGCATGTATAAGCATACATGTATGTATTTGAGTGCTTGTTTGTGTACGTGTGTGAAAGAAAGTGAGAGATATGTCAGAACGAGCTACCTAATAGTTTCATAACAAATGATCACATAATTTTCTGTAATTAGTTGAAAATTTCTAATTTTATACTTGGATGACTTGTATTCGAAATTCTCCAACGAGTTATTTACAGCTGATAAGTGGGCCAATGTAGGCTCACAAGTAATTGATGATCTTTTACGAGATAAAAATTTGCAAATTCTATTCAAGAAACACAAACAATTGATACAATATATCGTAAAAGCTTAAAATATTGTTACTTACTTTGTTAGCAATGTTTGAACTAAAACTTAATCCAAAGCCTTTTAGAATGAATAATCAAAAGATATAGATTTTTAAATCCAGCCAAGCAACTTAGTTATAATCATATTCAAGGCCTAGTGCTTGATCAGATGATACGAAATAACATGTCAAGCACAAGCCACGAGAGAAGAGACTGGCAGACAGCGTTATGCAAATATGGAGTGAAGATATTTTGATTGGCTATGGCCTATTATTTGATTAGCGTGACTAGGCCTAGCTTCGCTTAGACCTAGCACATTTGCAATACAAATTGTATGGAAATATGTTTGGTCAGAGTGGGGCTACACCAAGTTACACTATTGGGAGGCAAGCCAATCAAATATCTGCATTTTACATCACAATATAGGGTTACCCATCTCACACACAAACTTTCTCTCTCTCTCTTTATTTCTCCCCACCCTCTCTTTCTCTTAAAAATAATTAGACTTGGACGAATTATTTTTATTAAGCATTTTCCTAAAAATATTAAGACTATTTTTTTTCTATAATGGGCCTCTTTGGAGCCTGGGCCTGGGGCTACAGCCCTACTAGTCCTTGACTTAATCCTTTGCTAATTACTCTTAATGAAACTGGAAAACAAAGGAATATGGTCAACTTGGTACATCAAGACCACCCAAAAAAAAAAAAAAAAGAAAAGAGAGCTGCAACAAGTCATATTCCTGCAGCAGTAAGCAATGTGTGACGTTTTATAACAATTGATAATCTATGAACACTCTGATCAGTGTTAAAAGCTGTCCACGTGTCCCAGACAACAGTATGCAATATAATTATTCATACACTCAAATCATAAAGATGTATTCAGATTGGGGATACAGATTTTTCCAAGATGGGGATATCCTTTATATTTAATGGCATTGAAAAACAAAGGAATATGAATTAACCTGCAACAAAGTGCACTCCAGCATTGATAAACAAAGTTCACTTCTTGAAACGTGTGAATTCATGAACATAAAGGGCACTGACAAAAGCCGATCATGTATTCCAAGTAACAGTAGACCACAGAGTCAAGAAATCTCTGTATGTAAAAAGTGATACAGATCTCGTGTACATAAGTTGTTTCTACAACATAACCATTGAACTATTGCATACCTCAAGAAGATGGAGAATGAACGGGATATTTATGCTATTTCGTACAAAGACATACCAATCAAATTGCTGAATGCAGCATCTAGAGATTTCTGTGTGATTGGATGCATATTAGTTAGATTATGTAAAACTCATTGATTGAAGTGTGATTTGTACATGGCAGCCTTACGATGAAGCATTTTACAATGAATATTACGATTCAGGACTATTGTCAAGATGTGTAGTTATTATACAGAGCATGATCAGACATGGCAACATGGACTGTAAAGACATGGTTTAGGCTCCAAAATCACTATAGTATAACATACCCAACTTTTGTAATATTAACAAGTGAATGAGTCTTAAAACATATAACACAACTAATGAACGTAGTAAGTCTATGTACAATTTTGGAAAGCTTTCATAAACCACTGGAGCGAATCATGAGTATTCTTTTAGAGAATTTGGTACTGCTAGTGCGTACAGTTTATGAAGTTATAAATTTTGATATAGAAGCTTTATCAACTCTAATAGTTCACCTTTATAGGAGCTTTCAGTACAAACAAAGAATAGACTACCATCCCTTCAATTATGATGCCCTGTGGCAGTATGTTTGTCATTGTGGTAGTCAGGTAGTGTGGTGCCATCCCTAATTTTAAACCAGTAATGACAGGTAGAAAACTAGTCGACAGCGACCTAGTGTTATGTATACATACATATATATATAAATGTTAAAAGGACCACCACATTTTTTACACACCCTCATTGACAAAAATATTGAAGGCTTGTCAAGTGAACCTGTGCAATATCAATTTTTGCTTGGAACTCAGCCACTGATTAAAACTCTTATACAGTATCAGAATGAGTGAGGTCCCTGTAAGATAATATCTTGACTCTTTATCATCCATATCTCAATGGACAAGTAGGAGACTGAAGACAGGACCGTTCACTCCAAGAACAGACACAGAACGGAGTTCTCCTCAGCCCACAGTAAGAAAGCAGCAAAAAAGCAAGAGGATCGTGGATGAGCTGTAGAGCCAGATACTTTATATTAGATGGTCCAGGTCATGTTTGCCAACAAAGATGGAGAGATTCAGTGAATTGTCTGTGTGAGAAGGTGAGTGATTTGTTCAATTCATGCTGGCCCAATCATACATGGCTGTTAGGGTTTGGTTTGCATTTCGCTCAAAGCTACACGAGGCTGCGTTAGCCATCCCTAATTTAGCAGTGGAAGACTAGAGGGAAGGTAGCTAGTCATCACCACCCACCGGCAACTATGGGCTACTCTTTTACCAATCAATAATGGGATTGACCGTCACATTATAACGCCCCCACAGCTGAAAGGGCGAGCATGTTTGGTGGGATGGGGATTCGAACCTGCGACCCTCATATTACGAGTCAAACACTTTAACCACCTGGTCATGCTGGGCCAGGCTGTGAGAGTGTATTTTGTCTCAACATTGAAGCAGCCACAACTTTACTTAACTTTACAATGTTTTATTCATTTACAGCAAAACTAAGTATTCAGAACTAGCTACACAAACATACATACTTTAATAAATTAAATGGCTCTTTTGCATCTGTAAAATATTAAGAATATATATACAATGTTCAATAGTTGTACACTAAATGAAATTTATTATAAACATGGAACATCTATAAAGTGAGACTCTATATGTTTTAATGTCATTTTAGCCACCATCATCAGGAGAAGTAGTTAAAATTAGATATTAACTTATATAGCCATGTTACATCCAATTTACATAATTTCGCATTACACCTTTAGCGTCATTTCGACTTTGAACACAACTGAAAAGCCCTACAAAACAGATTTCCAGTATTACGTTTCTTCCGTCTTTATTCAAAATAATATTTTTGGTTTTCTCAGTTTCTGTTATTTTTCTGATATTTACTACCCATTTAAACTCAACCTGATTTATCAGTTTAACATTTTCCAATCTATAACATGAGGCGTGCTTACCACATGTTCTGCTAAAACCGATTCATATTCTTTATATTTTTCTACCACATTTTTATGTGTGTTTGTTTGTATTTAAGCACAAAGCTACACAAAAGACCATCTGTGCCGTGCCCACAATGGATATCAAAACCCGGTTCCTAGCCCTATAAGTTCACAGACCGGCTGCTGCACCACTGTAACTTAATATAGAAATTTCAGATTTCTATATGTTTGACCAATATAAAATCGACCACAGACACAAAAAAGTTTGAAAATGTCATATTTATCAGTTTGTTCTATTTTACCTTTTGCACCTGTGAGATAATTATTTAATTTACAATGTGGAGAAAAAGGTAAACTACTATATTTTTTATTGTATTATATGTCGTCACCTTTACCATTTTCTTTCAAATTTGTACATAGCGACATTTTTATTTTATTGCTACGTTCTTTATGCAATCTGTCAATCTTGGGATCATAGCCTTTGTCTCTAGCAACATGTTTCTAGAAATTTATCTCCGATCTTAGATTTATGATACTACGAATACAATCGTAGAAAACGCAATAAATTTTGTATCCATGGGTGACACGATCTGTTGTGTGATTGAAGAACCACAGAAAATGGTTTTCTGTAAACTGATGTTGAAAGAAACACGTTATCCCTTTTGACTGTCATATCTAGAAAATTTAACTGATCCTCATTTTCCAGATCCAGGGTAAATTGAATAGTAGGACCAACCAAATTAATATGCCCTTTATACTACGTTAATGTGTCATTGTCATTCCGCTCCATCAAAAACGTATCATCTATACCTTAACCACACCAGAGGTTTAACCCCAGAAGTATTTAATGCATCCATTTTGATTTTTGATGAATTGTCAGACGCATTGAAAAATGACTGTCAAAAGCAATTTAGATGTGAATCCCATATGGCTCACTAACAAACATAGTAGTGTTTAGTCCCTCTGTTTGGTAGTCAACTCTCAATTTTAGGGGTCTAGCTCATGGAATATTATGAGAGGTAGTTTTTAGTATAATATGAACCTTTTTTAAATGTTTGTAAAAAAACAACCCCCTAATAATTCTTTACTCTTGACATCATAAACACTTTTATCCAAAATTACGACTTGTCCTTCTTTTTTGGGCTTATAATTTGTGGGACAATTTTTATCACCTCCCTTGAAAAGATGAGTGACCTTAGGTAACTTACAATCCTCTGGTACCTGCCCACTATTCAATGACTTACAAAAAATAGTGGCTGAGATATTTAATCCTTAACCTCCTTCAAAATCCTCGAGGAAATGTTATCTGTTTCAGGGGTCTTATTTTTCTTTAAACTTCCCAATTGTTTGTTAACAAGTTCAGAATTAATGTCATCTTGTTCGATCTTGCTTCCATCTGTCAACTGTTCAAGATGTGGAATACTGCGTAGTTAGTAAAAACTGAAGAAAAAAGCATAATTTAATAATCCAGCCATCTCAAAATCATCACATACGAGCCTTCTTTTATCATCCCTCAAGTGTCTTACCCCCATGCTAATGTTTTTGTTTATCTTTAATATGTTTAAAGAAATCCTTACTGTTAATTTTTACATTTTCAGCCAATCTTTTCTTATACATCCTTTTTGATGTCCTAATTTTGGGTTTCACGAACACTTTTGGTCTTATGTGATCTTCTAAATCTCCCGTCATACTAGTGAATTTAAATTTCTTAAAGAAAAGCTAGTAGCAGCCAAGCTAATTTTCAGTCCTCCAGTTACTTCTATGAAAGCTCTTTCATCAGCAGTTACCAGATTTTTAGTATTTTTCTGCTCCTCTCAAAGCATACGTTTATATTTGCTAAAAGACTATATCCAGTGAGAATATAATTATCCATGTCTTGTTTCTCACGTGATTTTCCCTTTACGTTTGGGGTTTTAATGTTACAGTCCCTACTCCCAACCCTTTTATGACGTCACAGCACGTGGTATTAGCAATTACTAAAGAAGCACAGCTTTGAAAATAGCTACAGGTAAAATTTAAATACCACTTTATAGATTAGAGTAAATCTACTTATGTGAATGTAGAGTAAAAGAAGTGGTGTTAGCTGTAATTTATGGTTTGTGGAAAATTGACCAGATGCGGGCAATGATGAACCGGAATCTAATGGAAAGTTAGAAGAGTTAGAAACAAACCACAGTTTCTTTATATGTTCTTTTCGTGATGAAAATGTTTCCATTTTAAATTGTATATGTTTGAAGTCTATGGAAATATCCTTCTATGATAAGACATTAGGAAAGCTTAGTTAGGTTTAGCAAATACGGTAGGCTATTGCAAAATATTCCAATGACTCAGATCGTTATTTATTGATTATTATTACATTTATTGTATTAAAAAACGCATATAAATAGTACAACGTATTTTTTTTATCGAAAAGAAACTATATTTATTATATCTAGTTGAAAGTGACTAGGTATATGTAATGTAAAGTTCTGATCAACAATATAAAACATAGAAATTCTGAGATAAAAGTATTTTAATATTTTGTAAAAAACTGTCTCGCAGCAAAATCTTGAAAATATTACAATCTAAAAGTCGTAGATGAATTAATTCAAATTATACGAATTAAAAGCTAAAATTAGACAACTATTTAGTGAGTTTATACTGTTTAATATAATTCCGTTAAGTCGTTCCACTGTGAGAACGAAATGAATAAACCACGTTAATACTGAAATTGACCTTCAGCCTTTTTTTAGTCATTCAGATACCTATTCTGGTGTGCTGAACCAACCACATCCTCCCTATATATATATTTAAACATTCATCTGTGTGTATGGGAGCAGAAATGTATTGATACATGTTATTGCATTCGTTTGCCCCAAATGAAGACAAAACTTTGGCATCCCTCCCGTCTTCTTCATAATTGCCATTAGAGATAACCAAGCATTTTAAGATGACCGTATGGCTCTGTCACGCAACATTTAACTAATGTTTGCAATGACTGTTTCCTTAGTAACTCGAGGAAGCTGTTGAAATAGTTGTGTAATTGGACACATATCATCAATGTCTATATGGTGATAATGTAAGTTAGTTCTCTCCAGTTGGTCTTCTGATGCAAGAAATATAATGTTGAGCTCTACCAGAAGTCACTTGAACTTATCTTCCTAGTCTCCGTGGAAATTCTTCTCACGATTTTCTACCAACAGTCTCAGATGTACTAGAAGTTCCATGGTGTGGTCAAGGTGCTGCTAGCTAGTTGACTTGCGTCATTCACCTATCCTTCTCCATGTTCACCACCATTGCAGCTGGTATTCTGAAAGTACAAACACTGAACCACCTTTACTACACAGAAGATCAGAGTAGTATTGAATTTGGACAAGAAAAGCATCGCATTTCATGTGTTCTGCATGCCATGCTTAAAGATAGCTTATATTGTAAGTTCATACCTAGCATACCAATGCCTAGATCAATTTTGGCTACTTTTGTTCATTGACTGATTGAGAGATGGCATAAATATTCAGATAAAGTGAAGATTCTCACAGGAGATCTTAAGCTTCTCTCCACTCATATAAACAAAGATAATTATTGGTTGGAAATGGTGACTTGGTTAGTAATGCCTGATACACAACAAGTTTAAAAAAATTCTGGCAGTTCCTTTATTCACTAAAAACTCCGTTTCACCTTTGATCACGTGCACCAGCTTATGCTAAGCCATATCTAGTACCACTGGAGCCTAGCTGGCCACAATATAGACAAAATTCTACACCTTCCAATGCCTATGGTCAAAGTTGACTTCAGGCCCTCTAGTTTAAATGAAAGGGTGCCACAGCTAACTGGGATTGTTCGCAGACCTTTTGTTATCATTGGATTTCAATAGACCTATTGATTCCCACCTAAAAAATATATGAAATACAGGCAATCTTCTATCAAATGCCTTAATAGTGTGCAGTCCAAACAAAATCTCCGGTATCCTTAATTACCATTTTCCATAGCTATGCTGAAGTGTGTTTTCCCGTGCATGTGATGCAGTTCATTTTAATACACAAGCAAATATTTTCTAAGTTATCATTGAGGAATTTTGAATTTGGTCTTGAGGATACAGGGTTAAATCTTTATTGCAGCTCAGCTGCCACTTTTCTAGGTAGAAGAGCTGATCTTGATCAACATTTTCAACAGACTTAGCAGTAACTTCTGTATTACCACATCCTCATTCTATACATTCCAAACAATTGCTTGCATGCAATGCTCTAGGAAGCATTCCAAGTCCTCTCTAGTCTGCCCCTTACAGGATGGTGGGTTAATGTGTTTCTTATCACTATCATCAGATGGTGGTAGTGTTGATTTCCATGATTATCTATATTAGCCAAAAGCTGTGGTGCCAGTTACAACAGCAAGACCAGATTCTTGATCCTAGTAATCAAGGTAGTGATAGTGGTATTGACCTCACTCACATTATCTGATTTCATTGAGTAATGTATCGATATAGTGAATGTCTTTGTTTCAGCTGATAAGATTTCTAATGTACAAGAGATTAACTGGCCTTGCTGTTTCCTTTCTACCTTGTGGTCTCTTGACATCACCTACTGATTGGCTCTGGGCGATAGTGTCTGGTAGCAGCTTTTCTTTACACAGCGTTCATGTATCTATCTAAAGAAATCTCCCCACAAGATTTCATTATACTTAGGCTTGGTCAATCTTGGGTGGCAAGCTGTGCCGGCAGCTGTCATAAATGGACAAAGGTAAGAGTCATTCCTCTCTATTTTTGGCCAGATTATTACACTTTGACAGTTTGGTGGAGTGCCCAAAAATAGAAGTTAGAGACCTTTGGCCTGTACTTTGTCCAAGGCTGTGGATCATCAACACAATATTCACAGATCGTATTAGTTGAAACAGATATGGTTTCAGAAGTTACGAGGATGTGAAGAGAATTATGAAAGCTGTAAAATTCCTGATGATCCACACAAACACAAAGTGGTCATAGTTACAAAAATATAAATAATTAGATTCTGCGTATATTACGGAATAAATATTACACAGGTAGGTTGACCCACTAAACATAGATCTAAAAAACTTTAGTTAATGGTTACTGTGGTGACTCATTAAGAAGGAAGAGGTAGACACGGATGTATCGGTAAACAATGGCAATCTTTATTGATTGTAGTGCTCATCAATTTTGGCCAAAATGTGAAAACGAGCGTATGCCAAACACATAAATAACGAAAGTGAATGACACAGGATGTAATTACATTAGAATAAGCATCATTAAATGTTCAAATAAAATATAAAGTGTTTGTTTTGTTTTTTTTATTGTTAAGCACAAAGCTACACAATAGGCAATCTGAGCGGTGCCTCCCACGGGTATCGAAACACGAGCGTTATAAGTCTTTAGACTTATCGCTGAGCCAAGGAAGGTCAAATAGAAAGCAATTGTGTCTTTTGAACAAAATTGTACAATGCATCAGTCAAGCACCACTCTCTAGTTGGTACTGTGATCCCAAAAACTAGAACTGATTCAGAAACGAAAACCGATCTGCGAAATGGCGTCAACTTTGCCAGTTAGAAAATCACAAATAAGTGAACTAAGTTAGCCACAGCTCTATCGTCCCAAGCAGTTATGGGGTCGGTGAACCTCACAAAGCTAATTAATGATCATCATGGTCTAACAGACCAATGAGAAGATACATACAGTCTAGATTGACGACAATTCCAAGGTTGTTAGGCAGAACCATGTTAAGTAAGAAAATGTAGAAAACAAATTATCTAAAAGTTTAGAAAGCACATGAAAACGCATAACAAGCATAGTACAGTCTATTTCATGTCACATGAAAAGAAAACATTATGTATTATGTGAAACACAGTAGATTTAAAGAGAGAAAATAAATCTTATTGTATTGAAAACTTAGGATATATTGCAGAAAATGAAATAATTGCTTTCCTCAGAACAACAGATGCATATAGGAGGTGTACATTAGATGACATATATTCAAAAATGTTTAACTTAGAAACAATTAGTATAAGAAATGAAGGTCTATTGTGAAAATCCTTTATTTCTTATAAAAGCAGTGGCTTATTTGTTAAATATATTTATATTTTCTTCAAAGATTGATTTAACAAAAATATTACAATAAAGGTGTATATAAATAAGCACACAAACCTTTCCATAAACTCTTAGCTCTTCCATTGATGGTTGATTATATTACTTGTGAAACTTCTGATCAATGTTTCCTTTCCTCAGTGCGATACATCCATTAAAAGTACTACTTTATTCTTAAGCAATTACATTACATTTCTTTTTTATTATTAATATTTTGAACTAAGCTAAAAGTACTTAATTATCGTAGACAATCAGAACATGCTTTAAAATGATAACCACGTCTCGGATGGTCCAATTTTGATCCTAATTTATACCACTTTATTTTTGGTAAAGATATCAGAATGCCATATGAGCTTTATCTAAAAAATAAGACAACACAGCGAACAACCCAGAAACATTATAATAGAACAAATGAGCACGCCAAAATTACCTTGTCGACTATATATTCAACAGACACTAAGTAAGTAAGAATTATATTTTAAGATGTACGAGTGCTTCTCCGTAATCAACTCCTGGAGGACTGCCTTAAGGGTTAGGACTCGCAATCTACGGGTCACGGGTTTCCTCGTCCCACCAAACATGCTCGCGTTTCAGCCGTGGAAGCATTATAGTGTGACGGTAAAGCCCATTATTCGTTAGTAAAAGAGTAGCCCAAGAGTTGGCGGTGGATGGTGATGATTAGCTACCTTCCCTCTAGTCTTTCACTGCTAAAGTAGGGACGGCTAACGTTGATAACTCTCATTCAGCTTTGTGCGAAATTCAAAACAGTCCAAACCAAACTGTGTTGAGGTAAATAACAATTGGAATATAGAATCCATTAAAGGTCTATCTCGTAGTAGAAATAAAGATACCGAATAATGTAACGTGACAGAATCGTAGTTTTGCGTTATTAAAACACTAAAAACATGATTTTATTGATCATGTCATACGGTTATTTATCGATACCTAAAAAATGCAAAATTCATTATTAGTTATATATAACATATACATTTTTGCCTCGAATCCTTAACCATCTATCTACTTATACAGAGGATTGAGTGTGTTATATTAAAACGATTTGGAATATGCAAATCAACAAGTCACGTGACAACCACAGCTGATATAAAGTCAAGATGGAACTGTATGTATCAGAACTACATTTCGACATTTTTTGATATTACGTAGTTAGTATGATGCCACTTATTATTGATCACGTTTTCTTCTTGTACTTGTATACGTGAATTCTAGTCTGGTACAAATCCCCAAACTTTGCTCACCACGGATCAGGTATGACTTGTTCCAGATATCTTTGTTTTGTATGGCCCTAACGCCCCAAGTTAATCAATATTCCTTTGTTGTTGTTTTCAATCTTATTAAGTACGAGGGATAAAGATAAATTCTGATTCCTCGATCCTAACATATTTTTATGATTTCAGGTATGAATATTTTGCGTCGGAGAAGATTGTTACACATCATTCTCAAAAGCGATCACTTTTCGGTGGAATCACACTATTACTACGTGAGGTCAAAGTGTAGTTCTAATACATTCTATTCCACCACGACTTATATTGGGTGTGGTTGTTACGTTACTTGCTAATTTGCTTATTCAACCCCTTCTGCTATTATGTACTCGACCTTCTGTAAAGTTGCATATCTACATATTTGAAAACTACGGACTGTAAGCATAATATCGATTTTTCTTTGAATTTCATATAAAATCGTGTTCTGCGTCTTGACATTTAGCAAATTACCTAACAATGCACAGACTAGAACAGACATAACAATGCTCAGACTAGAACAGAATTGCGACTTAGAAGCACGCGAAGAATCATTGTGAAGTGAATAAAGAAAATCTGATGATACGTTGAAGATAATGCTGTAGTGATAGTTCCTTGGGCATGTGAGATATTGAAAAACGGCTTCACGGTTTGTCAAGGTGTTCCTTGCACTGGTTGCACTAGATCATATAATGATTGATGTTCATTTTATGTTGCAAAACTTTTAAATCTTGTTTGACATTATTATTTCTTGTTTAACTGGAAAATATCAATAATTTCACCCATTTCCAACTGATGTATAAAGGCTGTACGCTGAAATATGCAACAAAGATTTGAGTCATTTTTATATTGTCACAGATTGTAGTATCTGGGTCCGTATAATGTTTTAGTATTTTATTGTTTTTAGAAGGTTAAGATGGTTTCAGTTTTATTCTCAAGAAACAGATTAGAAATATTTTCCTCATGAGAAAATATTTTTCTTCACTATATATATATTTATTGTTCTGTATTAATTTCAGAATCTCAATAACAAATTCTTACAGTAATAGGGCCCGGCATGGCCAGGTAGTTAGGTCACTCGACTTACAATTTTCGGGTCGCGGGTTCGAATCTCCGTCACACTAAACATGCTCGCTCTTTCAGCTGTGGGGGCGTTATAATGTTGCGATCAATCCCACTATTCGTTGGTAAAGAGTAGCCCATGAGTTGGCGGTCGGTGGTGATGACTAGCTGCATTCCCTCTAGTCTTACACCGCTAAATTAGTGACGGCTAGCGCAGATAGCCCTCATATAGCTTTGTGCGAAATTCAAACCAAACGTCTTACTGTAATAACATCTACTATGAAATTGAAAAGAAACTACAGCAGCACTTCACAGAACTCGTTTAGCAGCGTCGTAAAAACCTAGAAAATTGATTTTTAATCTATAGAACTTATCTTCATAATAACCCAGTTCATGTTATGTTTAATATCTAAAACACTTTTAAATGTTTTAATCTTAAACATAACCTTAAATCAGCATCCTGTTATTTTTACATAAATTATAATACATCTTACTTGAGATCTTTGGTCTCATTTATTCATTGCTATTCGGGAAAAAATGTGCTGAAGCAGTTAATAGCTAACTATTAATGTATTATATATGGAATTATTTTTGTTTCTACATTTTAATTCACCATAAAGCAAAAACTTCCAGAATATTCACTGTCTGCGAAAATTATCACTTAATATTCTTCATGGAGGCTACATGATGTTTTTTTACTACTTTTATATGGTTTTATAGAAACATTCAGTTTTTTAGGGAACAATCATATTTATAAGTTATTAAATGTAATACAACAATTAATATCTTCATGAGTTAAGAGCTATATAAGAAATGCGATCACATTTTTATAGTAATTGCACCATTTTATTATACTGCATTAACAGGGCTTAAAAGCAAATAGATTTATTAAAAAGTAAGTGAAAATGATAAGTTATTGCTTGTTGTTAAGCGCAAAAGTATACAATGGGTTACCTGTGCTGCGCTCATCGCGGGTATTGAATCCAGATATTTAGCGCTATAAGTCCTTACACATTCCGATGAGCCACTGAGGGGGCGAAAATATTAGTAATTCAGAATACAGTTACAAATTAGTTTGGGGGGAATTTTCTCTGTATCTATGAAAAATTTTAAGTGGTAACACTCTTCAAAATGAAAAACATTAATTCAATTATATTGGTTCTTACATGTTAATTCGCATGGCCAGGTGGTTAGAGCGCTTGTCTCGAAATCTGAGGTTCGCCAGTTCGAATCCCCAACACACATCAGCCGTGGGGGCGTTATAATGTGATAATAAATCCCACTATCCGTTGGTAAAAGAGTAGCCTAAGAGTTAGCGGTGGGTGGTGATGACTATCGCAGATAGCCCTCGTGTAGCTTTGCACGAAATTCAAAACAAACCATTCGATGAAGAAAAACATTTTTCATAAAATTTTAGTATTATTATCCCGTTCTTGGGAGGAAGGGAAAGGAAGATAAAAGAAAAAAAAATCTCTTAAATCGAGACTTTCGAAGCATGAAAAATGTCAAGGGAAGAAAATTAATCCTATTGGTTGTCTCACGTGGCGACTGAAGCTAACAGTTGGTGCTAGGAATAGGACATTATAACTTTGTTATATCTAGAATTGTTTTCATACTATAAAAGTGGTTCCTCATATTATAGTTCTCCACGATGGGTCAGCAGTAAGTTAACAGTCTTACAATGCTAAAATCTGGGGTTCGATTCCTTGTGGTGGACAGAGCGCAAATAGCTCATTATGTAGCTTTGTGATAAAAATAACAACCTAAGACTGATTGTTTTTTAAATAGATATAACTCTAGTTCATTGCTTCTCAATCTTTTTGTGACACATGTAAATAAGTCCGTATGGCAGGCCTAGTGGCATCCCCCTAATTACGACATGTATAAATTACTGTTGTATTGTGTATCAAGGAGAAATTATATCAATTTTGAAAATTAAAAATTTATTAACTTGATAATAAATTTACATTACTAAATAAAAATTACTTAATAATTGCAAAAATTCTACGGTACATCTGAGACCTTTTCGCGGCACAATTGTGTGCTGCGACACACAGTTTGTGAAGCACTGCTCTAGTTAACACAAAAATAAGTGGTACAGAATTTAAACAAAATGTCAGAAATAAAATCTTCAGAGAGAGATTTAATATTAAATTGTATTTGTTTTCTTATTATAATATTCAGGACGTTTTACCTATCTCTTGCATTATTCTTAAAACATTTGAATTTGAACAAGTTCAAAGAACATAGGCAGCAATAAAACATCAAATTAAGTAATTTTGAAAATGCATAGATGAACTAAAACTTTAGTCAATTAATCTCTATTAGAATTATGTTAATAAAGACTAGAAAAATATCTTAAAAGATTCGAGAACTTCCAAATTCAACAGAAATATTATAAACCAGAAATATGACAACACAAAGATGATTACGTAGTTGTCTTCATATGGTCCGTATTTTAGGTCATTATGAAAGGTATTTGAAAAACGCCTTGGTCTTAGCCATTAGCGATCTGTATTTGTATAACATAGTTAAACGAACAAGAAACAAAATAACTAATCTGAGATACAAGGAAGAACGATGATGCACGAGATTTATTGTTTAAAAGCTTCATATTTTATTCTCTTCGGTTGCTACTGGCCCCGATGATCGGTTTTAAAGTATTTTTTCGTACAAACTCTTTTAACTATTTTTGGTATTTGTTCAGGTTCAACCAATTGACAGAACATGAGGGAATATATATATATATATGTATGTATGTGTGTTCTTGTATTTACACAAACATATCTAGCAGCAAATGGCACAACGATTAATAATATTGACACGAAACGAATCGTGCATGTTTGGACAAAAGTGCTTAAGTTAAAATTCTGTGGACTTGTGCTAATGGTTGACAAATTGTCTCTCTTGCACGGCTAGTGTCACGCACATGCAGTCGCAAATAATTAAAAGTGTCATACATCACGACAAGAAACGACTGAGTTTAGAGTTTATTGTACAGAATTCTAAAATCTCAGCTCCGCCTGATGGCTGATGGCCTTGACTCATTAGTTCCTCAAACGTCATTTATACATGCAAAAAAAGCCCACTTAACGAGGCCAGCAATCTTATAGTTTTCAGTAGTGTTCATACTTTTATACGCTCAATAGAAGTTATTTTTTTATATATATGAGAGCCACTACAAAACAAAAGCCTGGTTTACAGATAGCATTAGTAAAGGGAAAGTTATTGGTGTATTCAGTATAGTAAAAGGTTTTTCTGTCAACAACACATTATAGCTTATATATATTATTACAGTTTTTCCTGTTAAACAATGAAATTTTCTACGCTTTAGATAAACCCTTCGTCTCATAGATTTGCCTAAATATCATAAAGGAAAGAAAATTAGACTTTCAGTCACGTAATATCCATATAAGCATGAGTTCGTTTCATAAATAAAAATATAATTCAAGTATGAGAGAATAAGATCGACACCAGTTTGATATGTAACATTATAAATTCCTCTTCCATTTCACGTTTGTTTGCAGCAATTTTACGAACAATTTATCAAAACTTCATTGCTACACTGCCTGTTCAAAATAATGTAAACGTTGTTCTTGGAACAGTAGTTTAAAATACTATTACAAATTAGTTTTTGGTAAAAGTTTCCTCTATATCTTTGACGAACATAAAGTGGTAATATTCTAAAATTGAAAGATGTTAAGGTGCTCATATTGATTCTGACATGTTTACTTGGTAAAGAAAAACATTTTTCATAATATGTGAATACTTTTATTCCGTTATCCCGTTGGAGAGGAGAGGTGAAAAAAAAGAAGCTGAAATCGAGACTTTGAAACAAAAAGTTGTCACAAAATGTCAAGCTAAATTTAATTCTATTCGTTGTTTTATGAGGTGTCTTAACGCCAACAGTGCTGTGAATAGGAAGTTATGTTTTTGATTAACTAGAAATACTATTTTTTCTTGGGAACTTTAAATGTGATTCCTAAGATTCTTTATTTAAAAAATATATAAGTAATTTTAGTTAAAGAATTAGTTGTTAAAATTTAAACAAATATACAGAATTAATTCTAAAAATTTTATCTTCTTCTTAGTGTTTGCTTTCGTCAGTAAAATACTCGGGACATTTCATTTACTTGAACAACAACTTTAAAGAATACACCCAGTAATAAAACACGAAATTAAGTAATTTTGAAAATAATATAGTTCTTAAAAGCAAAACATACATAAAATCAACTAAAAAAGTTACTCAAAGAATCTCCATTAGGTGTGTTTTATTAAAGACTAAAAATATGTCTGTAAAGAATGGAGAAATTCCAAATTTAGATGGAGTATTATAAACCAGAGAGAAGGAAGCACGTGTCTGATTACCAGCTTTCTTTGTGTATCCCTTAATCATGGCCTGAATCCGTCGTAGCATAAGCTCTATTAGTTTATGGAGTACATCATGCTCGATTTTTACCTATTCGTAAAATAATATTGTTTCAAGTCCTTTATGGTTGAAGATAAACAGAGTACAAGATCTGACATTATGCCCCGATACTTCCCACACATTTTTAATTGAATTCAAATCTGTGAATTGTGGTGGCCCAGGAAGTTGGGGGAACATGGAAGTGGTAGCAGTTTCGTCTCTAACTTATTCATTACTTTAATAACAGGGTACATGTGATCTTCAAGGATACCCATATACTTGTGGAATATCATGTGATCATTCACAGAAACCGAATGACCCAAAGATCCTGTCCATATCATGAAAATGCAAACCATTATCACTCATCCAGTTGATTGCACATAGAAACAATATTCAAGAGTTCCAAAAGTTCATGGGGTTGTTGCCAAACTTTGGCTTTCCCAAATGTACAGAATAGCATGTTTCGAGTTTCATCTGACCATATGCTACATTTCCATGGGTCAAAAGTCTAATAATGATTATCTTTTCACCACAGTCGACGAACTTTTCTGTTAGTAGCTGAGACTAGAGGTGTGTGTGGACTGAGTAACGTTATCAAAATTTATTTCTTGAAACTACCTGCAAATTATTATATTTGAAATGGATGGTTATGATCCATGGTTGATGCTGTTTCGTTGAATCCCTACTAGCCTTTACGTTCCTTCCTAACCATCGTCTATTACTGTCTCGGAATGGTTTAGTTCGTCTCCAGTTTCCTCAGCTTGCAGAGTTCTATCAATGTTTCTACAACGTCGTTTAGACTCTGAACCGGGCGAGTTTGATTTATCACTCAGTTTCCTTATTTTTTACTATCGAGACGAATTCTGAAAGTACGCCATCTTAACAAATACTGAGGTACACAAAAACTTAATTACTTTGATTTCACTTATTTCATTACCTGTACAAATAATGGAGTTTCGAATATATTTTCTAAGCACTGACTTACCGTTATGCTCACAGTAATAATTCCCACTAGGGTCAATTACCTTTGTTATTGTCACTTAACTGATAGAAATGACCCGATCTTCAAATTCAATTTGATTACGTTCGAGAAAATGGTATCAATTTCTTTATTAAGACTTTCTTCTAAAACAGTCAGAGTGATATACATAGTAAATCTTGGTCATCAAATTAAAAAGTCTACTGGTGTTAAGTATGAACTATAAAATTAATATCAAATTAGATTTAATTATGCTGAAATCAAGACATGATGTCAAACCAAACGCAAATCTATCAGTATTAAACAAAATACAAGTACAAAGGTTGAGCAAATTAAATTACAACGATTTTGGAGCCTCATCACATCATAACAGTCCATGATGCCAAGTCCGATCGTACAAGATATGACAATAGCCTTGCAGCATAGTTCCATTGCAAAAAGCTCCATTGTAAGGCTACCATATCACAAGCCCACCACCATTCCGTGTACGAGGATGACGGTTTCCCAGTACTCGCGTGCTTGTTTCGAAACTGATAAAACAGAAATCTATAGGTTTTGCATCCGAGCCTCAAGTTGGCCCACATTCTTTTGTTTTCCAATGAATTTAAGCACATTGGATATACCCCATTATTGGATATTTAGGTACCCTAATCTGAACACATCTTTATAACCTGAGTTATGGTTATTTTTCGCTGGGAAGGGCTGTTACAAATCCTTTCCATGAGCGATCTGTTTTCAATGGTATTATACTACCTAAGTCATGCAAGGTAATACCAAAATGTAGTTCTGATAGATACCGCTCCACCACGATTGTATATCGGCCGTGATTGTCCAAAATCATTGTAACAAAACGTGCTTAACAATATATATTGACATCAAATTATATGCAAGCTTAATGAAACTAAATACAAGTCACATACACAATAATACGGATATAGTTATGTCAATTCAGAAAATACTTCTGATGTCAAACCATATGTTTAATAATACAAGTTTAAATACAAGTCCCCTGCTGCCAAACCAGAAACTGATTTTAAACTAGATATAAGCCTAAAGTATCAAACTAGGTATAATTTTTCTTATATCAATGATTGTGAAGATTCATAATCAAGTTAACTAGATGTAAGTTAATTATAATTCAATTGTTTTCAAATGTAACGCGGTGGATACAAATTTATCAAATAAGACACAAACACTAAATCAGGTAGAAGCCCACAAATACCAAGTCAGATACATATCTACTAATATGACCTAATACATGTATTAGGCTAATCATATCAAGACAATTGAAAAATTACCACTGAGACCAGATTGAAAATTCTACTGTAAATACTGCAAATATCAGTCTACTTATATCAAACCAGGTACAAATCTGCTAATATAAAGACAGTTAGGTTAGGGCGCTTGGCTCGCAATTTGAGGGTCGTGGGTTCGAATCCCCGTCACACCAAACATGCTCGCCCTTTCAGCCATGGGGGCGTTATAATGTGACGGTCAAGCCCACTATTCGTTGGTAAAAGAGTAGCCCAAGAGTTGGCGGTGGGTGGTGATGACTAGCTGCCTTCCTTCTAGTCTTTCACCGCTAAATTAGGGACGGTTAGTGTAGACAGCCCCCGTGTAACTTTGCGCGAAATTCAAAACGAACAAACAAAACAGTAAAGACAATTCCAAGTGTACTAATATCAAGGCAAATACAAGTCAAGTCAACTAGAAGCAAGCTAATTACAAGTCTACTGTTAACGAACCTAACACATCAAATACATTTTGTTGTTTATTTGTATTTGTAGAATTTTCATGCAAAGCTGCACAAAGGGCATCTGGCATATCTATTTTATGTAATGATAGACTAGAGGCAACGTTGATGTTCAATAGAACCTACCTTCAATTCTTGGGCTACTCTTGTCTCACCGAATAACCGTCAATTTCATAGTGCACCCCAGGTCCCTAGTTGCGGAACGCATATCTGCGGCAACGCAAATCAAACCATAAACAAACTAAATTATATTTTGGGAACGCTAACGATTACGTTTGGCCACGTTCGCCATACTTAGTTGTAGGGAAAAAAAGACGCAACTTTGATCATATAAAATTATGTAGGTACAAACTTATTAATTTCAAGCCTGTTATTCGTCTACCCATTTTAATCCTGAAATTATATTAATATTAATCCTTATGCAAGTCTACTAAGATCAAACTGAATTAAACAAGACAAAATTGGGCTAAACTTGGCCGTCCTTTTTTTTCACTCAAATTGGTACTAGTTTCTGTAGGAATGAAAAAGGAAAGAACCATATAGTTATTTAACTTAGCTATTTAAATATTACATCTTTACATATTGGTATTCTACGTAACTTGGCTGTTTTTCTAGATATTACAGCTTTATATGGCTATCTCCTTTACTCTAAGTTGCTTTGTTACTTCTGATGGTGAGAGGTTAAACAAAAATATAGGCAATTAAAGACTCAACTTCCCGTTTAGAAGTTATAAATTCTTTTGTAACTTACATTTTAAAATTTTTGTTTACATTATTATCTTGATAGTAACATTAATATTGCGATTTTCAGCAATTTGCAAACTTTTATACGTGATATCCGAAAAATCTCCCATAATTTCCTAAATACTTAAAACTGAAATTTAAACTTACATGATTTTGCATGTAATAAATAGTGTTAGTATTAGGTCATCAAGAAATTAATTAATTAATTTGGATGAAAAAATCCGAATGACTTATATATCAAAATATTTATTTAATGAAATAGTCTCCATTCTTATCGATGATACTTTTTCATCTTATAATCAGGTTGTTAATGTCCTGGTTGAAGAAATCACTTGGCTTTGAAACAAACAAAAAAAAACATGTCGATGTCTTCTTTAACACTTTCCACATTTGCATACGTTTTCACATTGCAGCGAACAAAAAAGATGGTAATCTGATGGTGTCATATTTGGAGAATATGGTGGGTGAGGAAGAACTT
>NW_013666357.1:149978-169535 GCF_000517525.1 Limulus polyphemus | reverse complement strand
ATACGTGATGTACGTTTTTTGGAGGTTGGTTAATGAAAGTAACGCGACATTAATTTCTTCCAATTTTCTGTATCTTTTGCACGAATTATTCATGAAGTCAGAAAAACATGTAGGTGTGTGTGTGTGTATTTTTTATAGTAAAGCTACGTTGGATATTTGCTGTGTTCACCGAGGGGAATCGAACCCATGATTTTTAGCGGAGTAAATATATAAACATTATCGACGTTCCACTGGGGGACAGGTTCAAGATGTCTCTATTTATAAAACTATAAAAACCACATAACCCGAGCGCTTTCGAAAGGTGGACCTTTCTTCTTCAGGGGTAAACTGGGAATGGTGGTATAACTGAATGAGTGATATATATATAAAGGGTGTAAATGAATGAGTTATAGGGTTTTTAACATTTTATACGAATTATTTATGGACGTAAGTCACCTGGAAGTTTATCTTATTACTGACAAAAAAGAATAGCAGAAGTTTATGTAATAATAAGAATAACTTAGTTTTACGTGGTTTATGAAGGAAATACCTTCATTTCCTTTTGTATTGTGTTACTCCTGTATTATCAATGTCTCCCCCTTGCAGCTTACACGCTATTTGCTGCTGTACCATTAAATTTTGGCTTTAGATAATCAAGTAGACAAGGTTCACGATGAATTTTAACTCTGAGGTGAAAACACCCTCATTCCACGAACACTCTGGTTTCCTAAACTGCTGTTGTTTCATCACAGTAAATGAAAGTGACTACCAGCCAACCATGTCATGCCTTATCTTGATCAAGGAGTTAACAAAGCAACGCCGTTATACGTGAACGTTAACAGTATTATAACAGTGGTTATAATCTGTGGTTTCCTAATCTGCTGTTGTTTCGTCACAGTAAATGAAAGTGACTACCAGCCAACCATGTCATGCCTTATCTTGATCAAGGAGTTAACAAAGCAACGCCGTTATACGTGAACGTTAACAGTATTATAACAGTGAGTATAGAACAACCTCGGTTTACATTTAAATATGATAAATAAAATCTGAACAGTTTTTACTTTTTTTTCTCTTTCTCTTTAAATAGCCAAAGCAAGAATTGTTTTGGAAGCACAGTTCTGGTTAGCTTTGCTGAACAAAGAAGCAACTTCAAGTTGGATATAATAACAGATCGTCCGCCAAAAGAAGGGTATAGAAAATAGAGACTTCTGGAAAATATAAATATTCAAATTTGATAAAAAGGTTAGTTTTGACAGTAAACTATTTATAAAACCAACCTATAATGTTGTGTACATTTTAAAGCTATATTTATTTAATAATCATGTAATGATACAGTATTAATCTTCATGAAAGCACTTCTGTGGAACATTCTAGAATAAACAGAACTCTGACGGAGTACTTATATTATCTTAGTACTTTTAATATATTTTACGACTATTTTTCAAGAGTAATTGAATTACTATTTAAAAACAGGTTTAACAAAATATAAGGTTTTAACCTTTATTTTTGAATAAATACCAGCATTTACTAATACAGGCCTAAGTCAAAAATAATTATACGTGGAGAGTTGTGGGCCACGTGGTTAGGGAGCTTGACTCTCAGTCTGACGATCGCGTGTTCGAATTCCCGTCCTTCCAAACATGCTAACCCTTTTACCCGTTCTAAATTAGGACAGATATCGCAGATACTTCTCGTGTAGCTTTGCGCGAAATTCGACCAAACTCTTAGAGTCAAACCTCATCTCTGGAATTATTCGGAGTATAAAAAACAATAATGGTTTTGGACGGATATTATCCTTTGGTTTGGTTTGTTATGAATTTAGCGCAAAGCTACACGACAGCTATCTGCGCTAGCCGTCCCTAATTTAGGAGTGTAAGACTAGAGGGAAGGCAGTTAGTCATCACCACCCATCGCCAACTCTTTTTACCAACGAATAGTGGGATTAACCGTCACATTATAACGCCCCCACGGCTAAAAGGGCGAGCATGTTTGGTGGGATGGGGATTCGAACCCTCGACCCGCAAATTGCGATTCGAGCGCCCTAACCACCGGGCCATTAGCAGTTTGTAAGGACGTCTTGGAAATGCTACGATTAGAGTGTGTAGACGCAGATGTGACACCACGGGCGACATCTATAAATTGGCTACTTTCTATTCCGCAGTGCAAACCTACCATGATTGTATAGGCTACGCTTTTAACAACCACTTACCTCGATTCTAAAAGGTTAATAATTGCCTGCACGAATAATGAATAGTATCAGCTGTTTGTACTCTTTGATACTGACAGCAATGAAAACATCGTGCCAGTAGCAAAGAGTAAAGGTAGGAGGCTTACTCGGGTGATAGTATCAGTGCATTTTCAGATGGTGAATAGTAATAATAGTGATTAATAGCTTAAAATAAGCCCATTTAAAAGAAAGATTTGGCCTCAAGTTAATAAATATTTTGGTGCTTGTAGGTTTTGTTGAAGCTTTCCATGTTGAGAAGAGGATAAACAGGTTACTTGTAATGCCATTCGTGAACCTAACAATCTATAAATCATTTAAAAAGGTTCTTAACTTTGAAAAAATAGATTTGCTATAATAACCAACAAGTAAGAAAGGCTGCTGTTATCATCAAATGATGAAGATAACTTGATTGTTCTCGTCTCTATGGAGAGACCCAGTACCAAAATGACTAATTTCAAAACTATCGAATTGTTTTATGAAGAAGATGGAAAAGTTTATTTATTATTAATCATACTATTTTGTGCAAAATTTAACTGGCAGTTATGAAGTAAACAATATAAAATATTTACAGTTGATAAGTAAGCTAATGGCCGAAACGTTGCTAACAATTTCATTTCTTGATTGAAGGGTGAACCGTTGAACGTATTTACTTCTTTCTATATTTTGTTTTATTTAAACCTTTCAGAAGAGTACTAAGATACATAAAACAGAGACTTATATGCCTTTACTTGTGAATAAAGTATGTTCTTCGCCGGTGTGACCTAGTAACTAGTTTGTCTGGATATGTGTACGAAGATTCCTGGTCATGCGTCATGCCTTAAAAATGCGTTTCGTACTTTGGGACAGTAGGTGTGCTTTAATGTGTAACTGTCAAAGCCTACTATTTGGGTTTTGTTTAGTATGGGCCTTCCCTCTAGTCTATCAGTTGAATATTAAAATAGCTTTGCACGAAATTTCTAAAACAAACAGCCAAGTAACCCGGTGATACAGCGGTAAGTCTACGGACTTACAACTCTAGCAGAGAACCCAATGTAATTTTGCTCTAAAATAACCAATCATAATTATTTATTCCTATTGGTCATAAGTCATTGCTTTTCCGGCTTTTGGCGCTTAAAATGGTACCGTTGATTTGGGACAAATTTGTCTGCCAACATATCTAGATCAGCCTCGTAGGTATTGACACGTAGAAGATAATAAAGGTTACATTTAAGATGTTATATTTACACACTTCTAATTTGAGATACTTAATGGACTAATAAAGAGAAATGTAAAAAAAATTAAGCAAAAAAATTTTAATCTAATGTGATTTTTATCAACATTATTAAGCTTATTGAACTCTAGTCTGATAACCAGTAATGTGTATCAATATTGAGGTTAAAAAGTTATTCTGGTATCTAGATGACAATGTGAATTATAGTATGTAGGCCCTGTGATTGAAAAATGTCCGGTTTTCAGAAATTTAGATTAATCTTATGGTCGAAAAAGTATTTTGATGTTATTGCTTCTTTAGATTTTAACGATTAAAATGGGAGTTAACGATATATTTTCAAATTGCACCAAATTTTCATGAAATATTCTGCAGTTCTAATAATCACTTGAGATGTATTATATTTTCAGTATTTTTACCATTTTTAACAAAGAAAACGCTACTGTATCTACTGAAATAAGTTGTTATTTCTTGCATATGCTTTAAAATTTTGTTATAAAATATAAGTGGTATCAAACTTTCGTTAGCTATGATATGTCTTTGAATTATAGCGCGGTATAGATATTCCTGTGGATCATACTATTGTACCAGTAAACAGTACGAGTCAGCAGTTGGAAGTATTGTATTTCTCACTGTGATGTAACAAGTAAAAAGTGTTTTGTTTCATATCCCACTTTCACCAATGTTTCTTCTTTTCGGTCCATATTTGATTGATTATACTGCAAAACAATTTCTTCGTCTTTCCAGTCATCTGTGGAGATTAGAGGTAATCTGTTGAATTGGATTGTTTCAGTCATCTGTGGAGATTAGAGGTAATCTGTTGAATTGGATTGTTTCAGTCATCTGTGGAGATTAGAGGTAATCTGTTGGATTGGATTGTTTCAGTCATCTGTGGAGATTAGAGGTAATCTGTTGGATCTAATCTCCACAGATGACTGAAACAATCCAAGGTAATCTGGTGGATTGGATTGTTTCAGTCATTTGTGGAGATTAGAGGTAATCTGTTGGCTTGGATTGTTTCAGTCATCTGTGGAGATTAGCGGTAATCTGTTGGATTGGATTGTTTCAGTCATCTGTGGAGAGTAGAGGTAATCTGTTGGATTGGATTGTTTCAGTCATCTGTGGAGATTAGAGGTAATCTGTTGGATTGGATTGTTTCAGTCATCTGTGGAGATTAGAGGTAATCTGTTGAATTGGATTGTTTCAGTCATCTGTGGAGATTAGAGGTAATCTGTTGGATTGGATTGTTTCAGTCATCTGTGGAATTTATAGGTAATCTGTTGGATAGTAGTGTTTCAGTCACCTGTGGAGTTTATAGATAATCTGTTGGACAGTAATATTTCAGTTACCTATGGAGTTTATAGGTAATCTGTTGGACAGTAATATTTCAGTTACCTATGGAGTTTATAGGTAATCTGTTGGACAGTAATATTTCAGTTACCTATGGAGTTTATAGGTAATCTTTTGGACAATAGCGAATTTGAATACGGAAATTGTAAGTAGTCTATTAATTTTATAAAAGCATAGTTGGCCTGTTATGTATCTTAATTGAATATTTTGCCTTTCCTTTAAAAAGGTTATTTCAGCAACAAAAAAAAACATGTGCTATTGAACAAATTTAATCTAAGTTGAATAATCTGCAGTGATTCACACAGAACTTTAAAAAACAGAGAAAAACAAATTTACAGACGGTGTTAACTTTTAACAATAAAACTATTTGCACATAAATCTACCAGGAACATTAAAATCCGAAAATAGTTCTTGTTTTATTTTTTTGTTCATCTTTGCGCTCTCTCATGAAGTTTGCACATTTGCCCAACTATCTTCCACGAATATTTTGCAGTGACTGTAATGTTAAACCAGGCAATTATCAAGATAATCTCTGTCCATTCATCGCTTTGTATCGATTTTAACCTTTAATGAATTTAGATCTTAACTTATATCGATAATAGATTTGTATTTATCATGATTCTTCACGTTTACTCTGACTTTTAATAAATAGTCAAGGTAATATATATATATAATTACTTTCAGATCAACATAAGTAACAAACACTAGAAAAACTAACAAGGTGAATGATGACTGTCACATTTACCTATATTTTTCATCCTTGGTCTCTATAATTAATTACATTTATTCAATTCGCATATATGTATTGAACTTAACAAACAAATACAATGTCACGTTTACTACTACAATGAGCTTTGATAACTCAGTACCTGCATGTTGAAGCCTAAACGCTACAAAAACTCATTAAGCTCACATAGTATACACGAAGTAAATATAATTTGAGAAACTGAGCTAGCTAAATTGAAATTACGAATTCTGTTAATGTATATTTTTTTTCTGCCTGAAAGTAAAATAACGTCAGTTATCTATATAAATAATGCGCTTGCGTTTGTCTGTCCGGAACTTTTCACGTAACTTTTTCAATCATATGCTATACATTTCATATCATTAGAAAGGCCTTTGTCCGAGGATTTCGGATTACACATTGGCTTTTCATGTCTTTCCCTCCTAAAGTGTTTTCTTATGTATTTTTATGGGTGGTACAGAGACTTGTTCAAGTTAATATGAGTTAGAGTATTACTCCCATTGTATATGTATAATGGGAACTTGTTTACACGGGTGATCTAAGGATTATGAGCTACCTTACTATGACTCTAGTATGACTTAACATGGTGGTATCATCATTATTATTATTATGTTCTCTGTTTTTTTGTAGATGTACTTTTATCAAACTCCAGCAACCAGAGAGCGAAATACAGAACATAGATGCTGATTAGTATTAGGCAAAACCCCAGACTGTTCATTGTATGAATACAGGATTTTGTTTTATATGTAAATTTGTGTTTGCTTGCTTTCTTTTGTTGTCTGTGTTCATATTATTGTTTGCATAACATTCCAGAATCTGCTAGGCTGCTAAGTTGATGAGTTGTACTAGACCGAAAGATTTTTTTTTTACTGTGGAGTTTATGTTGAATATAAATATTTTTCGATATACTGCCTGATTCTAAAAAATTCGTGAAACATAATCAGGAAAGGACATTCTCTAAGACTATGTGGAACTCATGGTAGAGAGGAGGAAGTTATATTTGCGGTAGGGATATATAATCTGAGGATGCAGCAAGGACTATAAGCAGACTTCTACGGGATGCAGCCACAATTATTGCAGCCACAATACAAACTATGTCTACATATTTGGTCTATCGTTAGGACTAATAGGTTATAGGTAAAAGAGAAAATTTTGGTTGTTATTATGCGACCTCTGATGGTTGCCTTCTGTATGCAGGAATAACAGTATCAAATCGGGGTCATGGTAGCAAATACAAACCTGGATGTTCCAAGCCACACATGAGTAATCTTTTGGGGATTTTAGAGTGTTTTTTAATTAGCTCAAACATTGTTAGACACTGAGTGAGTCACTCATGGCCAAGAATAGAGGTGAGATGTGAGTTTAAGGTATGTGAGTGGTTGTAAGTTTCAGACAAACCTGAAAATGATATTCCAGTGCATCAAGGGTATAGGTTTGAAACTGAAACCAGAAAAAGTGTGTACTAATCCCTTCCAGATTTTTTCCTTCTCAAGTTGGGAATATTTAACCAAATCACATCAAATGTAATACAAACGTATTAAATATAATCTAGTTTCGGCTTTAAAATATCTTATAATCTAATTTAGTATTTCTATCATTTGTTAGATTGGAAATTTCCAAAACAGGCAGCTGCAGTCCATTAAAGTTCTCAGACCTATTATGAAATCCATAGCTTTATAGGATTTACATCACATACAGTTATTAAACAGTTGGTCCACTGTACAATATTGAATAATGAATTCGACGAAATGTCATACATAACATTATTCACATTCCTAAATTAATTTAGGTTACTATATGGTGAAGTAATATGGACTCCAAACCACATAGACATTATTGATTGTTTGTAGTCAATTTCTCCAAGATGACCATACCGCCGTGTGCGTTGATTAATGCTTTTATGCACTTTGTGTGATGAGAGGAATGTGAAAAAAAAGCAATCAGTTCATTAAAGGTGAGCTTTGATCAAAGTGGTGGTTCACGAGTTTTCTTATAAGGATTGTCCGTTAATCCCTGATACTGATTCTTGTGATAGTCGATGTGGAGTGCAAGTTGTTTACTAACTAGTTGTGGAGTGCAAGCTGTTTACTAACTGGATGTAGAGTGCAAACTGTTTACTAACTGGTCATGAATGACAATTCTGTACAGCATTGAAAAAGCTATGTGAAATTGTAATATTTTCCAAACATTATTACCATTAATTGTATAGTTAAGAGTTCACCATTTGAGTGAACTATACATCAGTGAAATTGCTGACGAACTTTAAAAATTCATAAGATATGGCTGTATTTGTATAATGATGCTGCAAGAGTACAGTTCGATTATACAACACTGCCAGAGTCAGAAGCATGGAAACAGAAACTGATTATCTTAAACGAAACCTTATGTGAAGATGTTAACAACTGAAACTGTGAAGATAAATAATTTGAAAAACTGGAATAGATTACGTTCGTACTATTGTCGTTTGGTAAAACCTTTTTCTGACATAATTCGTCTTCTACACAAGGTACTCTATAAACCAAATAATGATTTAACTAGTGGTTGTGGGCAAGCATTTAATAAGTTGAGAAACAAATGAAACACTAATCCTGGATTAGCATACCTAACTTTTGAAAATCCACTCATTTTAGATAAAGATGCTAGTGATTTCACAGTAGAAGCAGTGTTATCACAAATATAGCATAGAAAAAACGTATTATTACATTCTGTAGTAAGACAATGAATGCTGCAGAAAAAGTATATCATACAACCCAGAAAAGGCTATTAAGTGTTATTTAAACCCTAACTCATTTTTATCATTATCGTTATGAACAAAAGTTTACATTCTAGACAGATCATGCAGCATTGAAGTGGCTTGGGAATTTTTGAAATCCAGGACTCAAATAGCAAGATGGCTCAAAAACTACAGGTGTACGACTTGAACATCATGCATTGTCCTGGATAGAATCATGGAAATGCAAATGCATTATCTCAAAGATCGTGTATTAATGAATAATGTGAAAAAAGGGAAGCGCAAGAAATTAAAAACGACAAATAGTATGTACAAGAGTGTAAAATCGAATACGAGACACCCACAAGTGACGATATAGAAGTAAAGAGGCACACACACACAAGTGACAAAATAAAAGTAAAGAGACACCCACTGGTGACAATATAGAAGTAAAGAGTCACCCACAAGTGACAATATAGAAGTAAAGAGTCACCAACAAGTGACAATATAGATGTAAAGAGACACCCACAAGTGACGATATAGAAGTAAAGAGGCACCCACAAGTGACAATATACAAGTAAAGAGACACCCACAAGTGACGATATAGAAGTAAAGTAGCCCAACACTTAGCTCAGGAAAAATAAACGAGTTTGAAAATTATTCAGTGGTTCAAAAATAGTGCAGAAAAACCCTCATAGTAAACAGTCACTCCATACAGCCCGAAGTCAAATATACTAGGCACAGTGGGATTCATTCATACAAGAGGGATTGTTATATCAGAAATAAGATACCATGGAAAGAAACAATGACATTCCGAAACAATTCGTCGTCTCCACAAACTTTGTTGATTCTTATTTACTGTGTCAATAAATTGCATTTCCCTTATTCTTAACCCTGATTTACTGTGTGCCATTAAGTTGTTTCCTGTATTCTTGATTCTCAATGTGTGCTGTTAAGTTATGTTCCCCTTATTATTGATCCTTACTTACTATGTGTCATTAAACTATGTTTGCTTTATTTACTGTGTCAATAAATTGCATTTCCCTTATCCTTAACCCTGATTTATTGTGTGTCATTAAGCTATGCTGTGTTCCCATATTTTTAACACTTATTTAGTGTGTGACATTAAGTTGTTTCCCTTATTCTTGATTCTCAATGTGTGTTATTAAGTTATGCTCCCCTTATTCTTGATCCCTACTTACTATGTGTCATTAAACTATGTTTGCTTTATTTAGTGTGTGTCATTAAGTTGTGTTTCCCTTATTCTTGCCCCCCCCCCCAGTGCACAGCGGTATGTCTGCGGACTTACAACGCTAGAAACCGAGTTCTGATACTCGTGGTGGCCAAAGCACAGATAGCCCATTGTGTAGCTTTGTGCATAACTACAAACAAACAAACCCTTATTTTTGATCCTTATTAACTATGTTATTAAGTTGTGTTTCCCTAGTTCTTGATCCTTATTTACTGTGTTATTAAGTTGTGTTCCCCCATTAAGATGTGTTTCTCTTATTCTTGATCCTTATTTGTAGTTCCTCGTTTTTTCCTTAACTTTCTATTGTCTGCAACAACACACTTCATTGAAACCTGACTAAAATATATATGTCATGAATGTGTAAGTATCTTAAAACTCCCGAGAAAGCGTTTGTCCCTCTCTGCTGTGTGGATATATTTCCTTTGTTAATAAGATGTTAATTTGAGGTTCAGAAAGAAAATCCATAATATTTGGTAGCTGTAAACTTGGACATATCATGTTTGTTAATGGTATTATTTGTGCTACCATACATAATATCTGGTCAATACAACAATATTATACTGTATAATATTTTGTCTGTTTAGCAGTGAGACCAGTACAGTCGTGTATCAAGTTTATTGTTTTAGCTAAATGAAAGGAAACTACTACAGCTTCTAGTTTTGTCTTACCGCTATGTTTCTTCTACACTATCTGGATTAATATTTTAAAGCAGTGAAATGACACTGTAGGTTTTACTAAGAGTTTTAAAAATACCTATTTGTATCATAAATCCATAATTACTTCAAATACTTTATGTGTGTGTGTGTGTGTATTCACCACTTGCATGGATAACATGCTCTTTCTTATGTGTATTTTGCCTGTTTCATTACTCAGTGTAAAGAACTGACCAAAAAAAAAGGGTGAAATCGCTCATTTTCAATGTAAAATGTATAGAACATTCCAGCAGTAATTAGTGGGATGAATTGCAATAAAGATTTTTTTTTCTTCATTGAGACTCATATGTTATTAGAAACACTAAGTAACCAAGAAAGTCATGGACCTAGAGTGAATTTGGGGCATAATTAGTTTAGAAAAATGCGTTTAAAAACCCGATGGGGTCCATCAGGTTAAAGTGTATTTGCTCGTGATCTCGAGTTGTTTCTTTCTCTGATAACCATTACGTTTACAAAAACTTTTATACCCAAACGGCAAGATTTTCAATATACATAAGAAACATTTAATTTTTCGTATATGCAACAAAAAACAACAACAAAAAACTCAAATATTAATACATTAGAAACAGTTAATACTTCAGTGATACATTAAAACAGATAATAATAATTTAAAAAAGAGCGTTTTTATTGGGTATGTAATAATAGATTCTTTTTGTTGATACAAGTGGAAAATTAAATGCTTCCAGTGGCCCAGCATGACCAGGTGGTTAGGGGGCGTTATAATGTGACGGTCAATCCCACTATTCGTTGGTAAAAGAGTAGCCCAACAGTTGGCGATGGTGGTGATGACTAGCTGCCTTCCTCTAGTTTTATACTGCTAAATTAGGGACGGCTAGCGCAGATAGCCCTCGTGTAGCTTTGCGCGAAATTCAAAACAAACAAACAAATGCTTCCATTACTGCCTATCTATTATAACGATAGCCATTCATTTAGATGTAATATATCACATTGAAAAAATCGAGATTAAGAATTAGCTAATTTCCTAACAAGACCTCTAAGTTTCAGTAACTTTCCGCAGATCATGGTATACAAAACACCTTATCCGGAGTCGACACGGACCGTATTTGATCAATACCAGAGAAACCAGCCACTGCTTAGACACACTAGAGCCGGCCCATCCTTGGGGAAACCGAAGGCAACGCTACTACTGACAGCCAATCACAACTCATATAAGTAGTACTGATAAATTGACCGAGACGCCTAACATGCGATCTAGGCATTGGGAGCAGTACTTTTTGCTTCTCCTTCGGTCAGCCCCCACAGACTCAAGCTTGACCCTCCCATTTATCCGTTGTGTGCAAAATAAAGATCAGAATTCTCACTGGTGAGAGTGGTGAATGAGTGTTGAGAAGAGGCCTTTTACACTTGACTGAAGTATTGCTACTCACATAACGTGACTCTGAGTTGTTCTTTGTGCTCTATATGGAACCATTTCTTCCTTGTTTCTGCTTTGGCTATACGAACTCGTAATGATTGTTCAGAATATGACTTTATAAGCTTCATCATATAGACTTCTCCGTGATTAATCGTTATGAAGATGTCTCTTAGTGCTAATTTTAAACCTAGTAGTAGTTTTACTGTAAAAGACATTTTAGACTTACCTGAAGTAAAACAGGCTTCCAGTCCGATTCATAGCATAGGTTCCGTGGCCTCTAATCTCGTTAGCTCGGCACCATTCATTATGAACACGTCTCTTTCAGAAGCTAACTTTTCCTGTCCCTCCTGTTTCCGCTACAATAGAATATGTGCGTACAGCCCGTGCGTTAGGTGGTTGTCAAGTGCTGAAGTAATGGCCTCATACACGTCCTTAGGTGAGTTTTATTAAAGTATACCTGTTTTATTATTCACACAGTCTACTACCCTCAGACATTTACTTAATCTATATCAATATTAAATCAAGCCTAGAACTGCTCGATATTGAGAAATATTATATATTATCTACTAATACATCCTTATCTTGTCACTATCATTCAATTCTCTCTTCTAATATCAAACATAGTAATATATAGTAATACTATATATTCTTATTCTGTTTCTATTCCAGTATTATGGTACCATACAATACAGTAATGTTTGTTGTCACACGTGTTATCTGGTCAATATTCCAGTATAATATAGTATCATTAGTGTAAATCTTACTTTACTAAATCATTATTTAAACTTTACTCTGTCAAATAGAATAATAGTATTATTACCACAGATCTTACCTCATCATTATTTAAACGTTGTACTGTCGAAATAGATTATTATCATTAATATGCATTTTGTTTATTTTTTTATTCTTTAACAATGTACTTACTTTGATGTTAGTGGCAGATAATGTAAGGAATTGTGACTCGAGTGTCATCTCCCACATTGGATGAACAGACTCTACTAAAATAAAATGGTGAGTAAGAAAACTGTGGTCATTGCAGAGCTTTATCAGGACAAGTTCTTCTCTCCAATTCTTGCGCATAGTAAACGACTAGTTTCAAATAGGAGGTTTTACCTGGAAAAGCTTGTTCCTCACCCCAAATCATCTGCCAACTGGAATGAAGTGAAGCCTTGCCTTAATGACAGGATTGAAGCCCAAATATGGGATAGGCAAGGCTGTTACGTCACCAGTGCAAGCCAATTTTGTCGCGGTTTCATAGAGCTCGTTCTCATGGTTCTTTTTGTTTTGTTCGTTTGTTTGGAATCAACCATAAAGCTAAACAATGGGCTATCTGTGCTCTGCCCACCAAGAATATCGAAACTCGGTTTCTAGCGTTGTAATTCCGCAGACATACAGCTGTGCCACTGGGGCCCCATGGTTCCTAAAATTGTCAAGAATCCATACAAACTCAATAAAGATGGATGATAACTGAAGCATTAACAAAAGATCCATATTACAGTTGAAATAAAATGAGGGCAAGATATATCTTGAACATATATCTGATCCCCCAAGAGGTAGAAGAGAAAAATTCAGAGAATGTTCTGAGTCTTTGTACTCTAGTTTTTAAACAGCCTAATGTCTGGAATAAAAGTCAGCTTCTGGTCAAAGAGAAGCTCCAAAACCATTGTCTCAACCATCAAAGGAATTTGTGCACCATCCAGATAAAGCTCAGTATCAGGGAAAAACCCCACGTGGCAAAAAATCATGTTAATGGTTTTAGTTGATGGAAACTTCAAATCATTTGCAGTGGTCCACTTAAGTAAGTGAGGGCAGTTTGGAACTGCTACTCAATATGCATTATATGTAACGACTAATACTAGTAATAGCAAACCTGAATTTCATCAACATAGAAGCTATTGGCAACTGTAGGAGAAATATTGTTGACGCTGTCATTGATTTTAATGCCGGATGTACAACAATCAAGCACAGTCTAGACCTACTCCAAATTTCTGTGTGAAGGATCAGTGTAATGTCGGGATAGTGGATTGGAATTACCTCTCAACTAAAGAAGTACATATAAAAATGGGTAATTGGCCATGCAACACATATAAATGGAGGTCCTGTAAAATGCTGAGCCCTGACATGGTGATATACGTTTTTTTAGATAAAAAAACATAAATAAAATCTTCTTACTTGAGGAACGTTTGCTGACTGACACACTGAGTGTTGGAGAGTAGGTTATTTGATTCAAGACAAACATTTCTATCTAAAAAAATTCAGAGAAAGATAGTCATAGCAATATATCTATAATTAGAAGGAGCTTTATGATCCTTCCCAAACTTAAAAAATGGGATGACAATAGCTTTATGCCATAAAATTTTAAAATCACCCTCCTGTCAAAACTAGCTAAAGCAACCAGAAGAAGATCAAGAGAGGCAGGAGAAAGATTGTACATCTTATTATATAGAATGTCATCTGATCCAACTGGCATATAGCCAGTCCGAATAAGAACAGTTTTAAGTTCCACCAGACTAAATGGTCGATTTCAATTATAGTCATATACAAAATCGGCCCAAAGAAAAATGGTGTTCTTTAAGCCCATATCTTGATGGCAATGAAGGCAGAAGATAAGCTGGATATGCTAGAATTGTGAATAAAGCTCTAGCCAAGGGTGTTAACAATACCCTGTAAATAAATAACCTCATGGCCATTGGGTTGCAAGATCAAAAAAGGACTGTAGGTATACTTTCTCTTCACCCTTGAAACCTTATCTCATACGCCATTGGAACTGGTGGTTGAATAAGTAATGGAAGTGAGTTGAATCCAATATTTTTTCTAACTTTGACATCTGACCTGCTGAGCATGAGCATAAGCCTGTTGAATTGATATGTTATTGGTAAGAGTGAGATACCTATGGAAGATATCTCACACTCTTTTTTTGAGTCCCATGTGACCACTGACAGTGACTTTTCACCATGGTCTAGGATACCATTAAAAACTTGTCGAGGTTTTAGGGATTGTGAGAACAACCGCTTTTATAAAAAAAATCAGTTATTCTCTTCATGCAGTCATTAAAAGAGGGTAAGTTAACAACAGCCGGAGCAAGCTCTGAGTGCGTGTTGAAGGAGGATCAGTTAGTATTTTCCAGCTTCTACCTTGGCACGCAAGTCAGATGGCATTCATTGTGGCCATCGCCCTCAGAATGATAGGAAATTATTATAGCCTCGGGATTACTGCCGTTGCCTACTTTTCAAGAAAATCAAAGAAGAAAAGTATGGAAATAAATTAATAGATCTATGGTAGAAAAGTCTGACTTGGGGCATTAAAGTCAGTTGACTCTCCAGGTCTAAAGAAAGAAAGGTTGTGATATAAGAACATATGCTCTGCAGATCTATCATCCTCCATCAATCAATATCTACATCATTCTAGAGAATATTTTGTAAATTAACGTCTTCCAGGGTGATGAGAAGAAACTGTAATCTCTTAATAAGATCATAAAGACCTGCCTGATTAACATACTTTCCTGGTGGCAAGTAAAGAAAATAAAGTGTGATGATACAACTTTTGGAGACATGGATGGCATTAGCCTCTGATGGTGTATTGAATGATACACCTCCTTGAATCCTTCAGTCACACAATCTGTGTTTTCTGTGCAATGAAAACTGCCAGACAATATAAGCAGATTTCATAAATACCTATTGTAGGTAGATTTACACACACGATGGTAAGAATCGATCAAGGCCTATCATCCAAAATCCTCGACAGCTACACTGTATCAGTGTGACCATTTTCACTTAGAATTTGTTAGGGATTAGGAAGGGAGCCTTCATCTTTTGATTCCTGACTGCTTTTTTATATATATATTTATAATAAGTGTAGCGCTCTCCATAGATCGTGTCCTCAATCAAAGTTCTCACCAGATGAACGTGATTTCAGTGAACTAAGACAGGACCTAATAATAGTCCTGCAACTTGGGGCCGATGGAATTGGACCAGATCATTCTCTGTTGTCAGTGATGGAATATATAGATGGGAGTGAATGTAGGCTTGTTTATGTGCTTGGAGAAGAGAAGTCATTTAACGTGGCTAGTGAAAGACTTTGTGTGTGGGGCGGAGAAACCTGTCTGCATTTCCACCTTCAAAGTGGAACAGAGTGCATCAGCCCAAGTTTGTGTTGGAAGAGGTGATACCTTCTTTCATGATAGTCTTTCACCGTTATACTCTTTCTTCGCCATCCATTTAGGGAAGAAATGAAAGTCTGTCGGGTGGGAATAAAAGCATTTAATACGATGTAGGTCTAACTGATATTTACAGCTATCACGGTCTTTGCCAAAGAACCAGATAATATGTCTTTGAATGTCCAAATGTTGGCATTAAAAACAACAGACAGGATTCGGAATATATAGCCTAACATTGCAGCTGAGATAGCCTGCCTTGAAAGAGACAGGTGGGTGTAATAATGTAAATGTAAATAATCAGAACTCTAGTACGCTGTAATATTGCATTCTCATAAGTGGAGATTTGGCTGACTGCAAAAACCAGCAGCAATCTCCAACTTGGGAATATTAACAAAAACTTTCTCTAAGAATACTTCTTTCAAGAAACTTAAAGTAGCACAGAGAGTAACATTCACAGGTATATTCCTAATAGAACTTGACATGAGGAGGAGTTTTCTATCTTGTGATCATTATATTTCGACCAACAGATCCTCAGATCTTAATTTCATAACTACCTTTGGAGAGCTGGCAAGCCCTCTAATTCCTTTTAAATGAAAAATGAAGACATTTAACTAAGAGATAGTTCTGACAATTAATACAGAATCAGAAAACAAGGTACAGGAAGTGCTGTAAATAGTAAATGTGTACTATCATTCTTCAATACTTTCATGATGTTAGGAAAACAAATAGGATCACAAATCAATTAAAAACAAAAATACGAAATCACATAACCTTGGGATCCGAATTTTATTTAGTCTTCAATATTATTTTTGATAATCCTTAAGCAAAATATAAATCATTCAGTACCCAATGAACCCACCCACATTGATTCCTAAAGGGGGACATGCTACACTGTTAAACTGGGAGAGTATCCAAATACAAGGGTTTCTTGGTCACTGTACCCAAACCCCAGTACCAAACATATTATACACAACACGTTAAGAACATCTAATAATGGCTCTCCGTTAGCCCTAGCCACAATTGACAATCGTGCTCGAATTGATAATCGTAATTACACACGTTACCCGACACCACCATTTCCACTATAACAAGATTCATGCAAAAGATGGTCAAGTTAACCCTAGACACATATCATCAAATACTTTCTTCGAGCTCTACATTGCATCTGAACATCGGCTTCCAAGACCACTTTTAATCAAACTTTAAGCAGAAAGTCTCGTTAGAACTACATAGAGCAACTTAAAAGATAATTTTTTCGAATGGATTTGCTGTGATTCAGTATTTCGGTCATCGATTATCCTTCTTATGAGCATGCCAATCATGTTGAGGTGTAGCTGCAAGCTTATGAGTCTTCGTCAGCAACTTCTTCGTAATGTCTCATTGGAACGGAGAGTACTTTTTCGTGAACGTTCATTCCCTTCTCTTCGCAGATTAGAGCATTATTCCAGATTGCTCTTCGTGGTGTGCGGTCTTATGTTGTTTGAGTCTTTTACTGCCGTGAAGAACACTTAAGGATTCTTTCTTTGAAATATTATACCTTCTTTAGCTCTATATCGCTTCAAAATATCACTGTATGAAGATATCTCTTCGAGAAAAATTTTTTTTGTAACCTCACATTCATAAATATACTCGGGACAGGATTGAACGATTGGAAATTTGCAGTGTACCAAATATTTATGTGCTCAGCATGACGCACTTCCTATCATGTGTCGCTCATTTGTAGCGATTCGTCTGAACAATAAATCTGACAAGTCATCGAGTTAAACCACGATTAAACCGCTGCATGTGTGTATGATTGTCGTAAAATGATGATCAAATATACAACAGTATGTGAGATCAATGGATCAGCATTAGTATAAGCCAGAGGCTAGGATGTGCACCAATCTTGTACCTACTATACTAGATCTTGTAGGCATTTCTCATTTTGTTTGTTGTACATCATATTGTAGACTCATCTCGAAATTGAGGTTCTATTCATCATTTCTTGTTGTATTAGATCTTCCAGAAATTTCAAAACTAATTGTACAACATTTGATACTTGTGCATGCTGTACTGGATTTTGTCGACGTTCGCTATTTTTTTGTCTTTGCCTTGTTATAGGCATTGTAAAAATTGGCAAAGCTTCGGGACAGTGTAGGTCAGCTATTTGATTGTTGTACCTTATTTTACAGAAACTTCTTAAACTACTATTAGAGTATGCCACTTCTTTGTTTATTTCGCAAACATTTTACAAATTCATGATATTTGTTAAATATGCTGACCTGTAAAACACTTTGTTGTTTATAGCAAATTGAACTTTTTTAAACACTTCTCAGATTTATTTTATAGCATATATCATTTCTTTACTTGTTGTTTAGGTCCTTTAGGAAGTTTATAAACCTATGGTGCAGGGTACGTCAATATTTTACTCCCTTTTAATAAACCATGTGTAAACCTATGGTGCAGGGTACGTCAATAGTTTACTCCCTTTTAATAAACCATGTGTAAACCTATGGTGCAGGGTACGTCAATATTCTACTTCCTTTTAATAGACCGCGTGTAAACTTATGGTGCAGGGTACGTTAATATATTACTCCCTTTAACAGACCACGTGTAAACCTATGGTGCAGGGTATGTTAATATTTTCTTCCTTTTAATAGACCACGTGTAAACCTATGGTGCAGGGTACATCAATATTTTACTCCCTTTTAGTAGACCACGTGTAAACTTATGGTTCAGGGTACGTTAATATGTTACTCCCTTTTAACAGACCATGTAGTTTATTAAATGTTACGGTCAATCCCACTATTCGTTGGTAAAAGAGTAGTCCAAGAG
Organism: Limulus polyphemus; assembly: GCF_000517525.1. NCBI lineage: Eukaryota > Metazoa > Arthropoda > Merostomata > Xiphosura > Limulidae > Limulus > Limulus polyphemus. The sequence continues at coordinate 151,007 of NW_013666357.1, read as the reverse complement.
TTGGCGGTTGGTGGTGATGACTAGCTGCTTTCCCTCTAGTCTTACACAATGCTAAATTAGGGACGGCTAGCCCTCGTGTAGCTTTGCGCGAAATTCAGAACAAACCTAGACCTTGTAGAGGTTTCATATATTTTATATTTTGCATAATTTTTTTATTAATTGTACAAATTCGTGAAAACATTTTTATTTTGTTACATGAACAGCACTTACAATACTACGTCTTGCAGAACATTCCTATTCTATTGTGAGCGTAACTACACGTACTGTACTGAATCTTGTAGCAAGTTCTGAAACGTTTGCTAACGTGCACATTATTTCCTTGCAGTATTAGGGCATTTAGGTGGCATTTTCACTTGAAGTACCTGGAATTTTTTTAATTTCGTTGTAGTATACACGTTATACTTACATATACTTGTGATTTAGTGTACCCCTCTTCTTTATTTACTTGATCAAATTGCCTAAAAATTTCTCATTTTATTATTATGTGCTATACATTCTTACTTGCTCTACAGTGTAGTCTCTTCTTTAATTAAAAAAAAATATAAATCAAAAATGTTTCAGACTTGTGATAGATTGTACATTACCTCTTTACTTTCCTTACAAGATTCCGTAGAAATTTATCATTCTTGGTTTAATGTGTGCCACTTCTTTATTTTATGTGTTGTAGCTTGTAGAAACTTATCATTATTGGTTTAGTGTGTGCCACTTCTTTATTTGATGTGCTGTAGCTTGTAGAAACTTATCATTATTGGTTTAGTGTGTGCCACTTCTTTATTTGATGTGCTGTAACTTGTAGAAACTTATCATTATTGGTTTAATGTGTGCCACTTCTTTATTTTATGTGCTGTAGCTTGTAGAAACTTATCATTATTGGTTTAATGTGTGCCACTTCTTTATTTGATGTGCTGTAACTTGTATAAAATTGTCATCATTGGTTTAGTGTGTAGCCTACTACTTTATTTGATGTGCTGTAACTTGTATAAATTTGTCATTATTGGTTTAGTTTGTGCCTACTTATTTATTTGATGT
>NW_013666357.1:128346-149750 GCF_000517525.1 Limulus polyphemus | reverse complement strand
TTGGTTTATGTGTGCCACTTCTTTATTTTATGTGCTGTAGCTTGTAGAAACTTATCATTATTGGTTTAATGTGTGCCACTTCTTTATTTGATGTGCTGTAACTTGTATAAAATTGTCATCATTGGTTTAGTGTGTGCCACTACTTTATTTGATGTGCTGTAACTTGTATAAATTTGTCATTATTGGTTTAGTTTGTGCCACTTATTTATTTGATGTGCTGTAACTTGTTGAAATTTCTAACTTCTCATACACTTATTTCAACATTTTATGGTGTAAGTCACTTTGTTACTTATAATATAGAATATTGTAGACATCTTTAGCTTTTGGTGCAGTGTAAGTCACTTTGTTCATGTGGTACGAGATCTTCCAGATATTTTTTTATTTTTTGTACACTTTACGTGCTGTACTAAATCTTGAACAATGGTACAGTCAGTTATTAACTTTCTACAACAAATGTTGTAAAAATTACTCGAACTAATAAAACAATCTATAAGTTACTTTTTGGCCATTGTATTTTATTTTAAAAGTTTTTCTGTCTTCTTATTTATTTATTTTTTACTCATTGTACTTCATTTTGGATAGAATTATTTCTAGTTCATTGTATGATCCAGTTTGCACTCACTGTGCTTGGTTTTTCATGAACTTGTCATTTTTATCTATAGTGTGAACCCTTTTTTCAAACTATACTGCTGAAAAGTTGTTCTATTTTGTAGTGACGCTTGTGTTACTTTCTGAGCTTGATTTTATACTAACTTATTTAATATACAGTATGAGTCACGTTGATTCAGTAAATTAGATCTTGCAAAATGTTCTGATTACTTTACTACAGTTTAAGTCACTTATTTCTGATAGTTTATCGTTATTGTATTTTTGTCTAAGTTACTTCTTTGTTTCTGTACTGGATATTATAGAAACTTTGGTAAAAATAATTCAATGTTTTGTAACGTGTAATCTGCGAGGTATGCGATATCTTTTGCTGTAAATGTATAAAGTCTATTATTAAATTTTTGAATAAAACGCAAATTAAATTGCTCTTTGTGTTTTATGAAGTTCCAGAGTAGAGTGTTAAACAGCAGATAAATATATGTTGTATTATCTCAAAGTATGCTTGGATGTGTACTTATTGTAATTCTAACTTTACTGTAACAAAAATCCACCGATAACTCCTACAACTCATCTCTACCACAAAGTTGGATTTTACTTTAGCTAATAATCTGTAATGTTCATACAAAAGCATATGCGTTTATTTAATGAAGTTATTTTTTGTTTTGTACAAATTAAAACTATGCATTCTACCTCTTTATCAGTTTATATCATTTTACCAAATATAATATAATTAATCAATTTTAGAAATTGCACTCATATATGTTAGTGATTGCTTAAAACTTTATCAATAGTCAGATTTTTTATTTTGTAAATTAAAGTTTTATTTGTAAATATAATTTTGCATGGTGAATTGATATTTGACAGCACTATCCCAAATAATAGCCTAAGTAACATTTAAATTATTATTTTCATAAACTGAAACTCCCCTCTCCATTAACAGTAATCCGGTAGTTTTTTTTTTTTAGAAGTAAAGCACTGATTATAACGAAACAAGTATTGTTATTTAAAATTAAAATTTAACATAATTAACACTGTGAACAGTGATTGAATTAGGGAAATAATTTTTCTGAAAAGGAACAATAAATGTAAGTTTGCCATACATTGTTATTGTTTCTAGCAATTTATAATCATTTTATAAATAACAAACACTCTAAAAGCGTATAATCTCTCTCCTGATTACTGCAGTTAAGACTACTACTCGATACACGGTCATGACAAAGGTTTACAGAATCGTATTTAAATATATATATGTGTGTGTGGGATTTGAAACATTTTTTTACATACAAGTTTAGCTGTAACACTCAAATGTTTATATTTTTATAAGGGTGATAATTATATTGCCTCGAATTTCTTATATTAGTACTTTTCGTTTTTATTTTCTTTCTTTCTCAATAGACTTGTGACGACGCAACCTGCTTTTTACAACTAGAAATATATACTTATTTATAAATATTTTCTGGGGCTTATCTATATGAAGAAAGAGAGAATTTGCACTTGATAAATGAGTTGCAAAAAGTTCATTTAGATTAAAACTTTCTTTTTAACTTTTAAAATTGATCTTGTCTGTTCTGAATCTGTTTATAGAAATTCTAGACGAATGACTTTTAGAAAATATAAAAATGGTTTATTAATCTCTTTTAATTACACATGTTTTGCTTTTTGATGTATACAAACTATGAAAATCATAATTTATTTTGATTCAAAGAAGACAATGTGAAAATTCTTATTTTCAAAAGATGAAGGAAAATGAGAGTCAATGTGCATGTAAACATAGTTTATTGATTTTTTTCTTTCCAGGAGTTTTTATTTCTTCGAATCATGAATTATAATCTAAAACTTTAGTTAAGACGAAGGGTGAAAAATTGATCTTCTGTTAATTGTCACTACGGAGTAAAATGCTGTTACAAATAGCTACTATTTTATTATACAAGAAATAATGTATGGCTATTCTTTGTGTTCCTCCATGTACAAAGATGTCTCATGTCCTTACGTTAATACTTTACTGGTTCCTTTGCTCATAAAGCTGTGGAAAATTATTTTAATAAATTTTATGTCAGTAAGTGATTCAAGTTAATTATATCTTGTTTTCATTTTCTGTAATTTTTATTGGCTTTATTGTATTCACAATTACAGGGATAGATTCCGTCAACACCCCAACAGCCTTAGCAAGTCTCAGTAGTCCAGACTCTGTATTGTCTCATAAAAAGCTCCCCACCAGGACGCACCAGATCTCATCACCTCTAACTACCCACATCGTGACCAGTAAAGGATCAACTTCAACGCTGGATAGATTCAGCCAAAGTTTTACAACTGTCTGTGACGATGTATCAACCAGATTAACTATTTCTCCAACAACTAGTGAAGACTGCACATCTCGAGCAGTTGCTGAGGAATCAGAAATTGAGTTCGGAGGAGCTGCTTCAGATATATCCAGGTGCAATAGTGTCGATATACAGTCTGAAAGTGACCAATGTATGCGTTCGGAACTTCCAGCGATTACAGAATCATCGACTGATAACAATACCGGTGAAATAGAAACTCTAAATTCCGAGCCTTCAGGAGAACAACCTTCAAAGAAACGTAAACGTCGGGTCCTGTTCTCCAAAGCACAGACGTACGAGCTGGAAAGAAGATTTCGACAACAGCGATACCTATCGGCACCGGAGAGAGAACACCTTGCAAATTTCATTCGTTTAACCCCAACACAGGTAAAGATTTGGTTTCAAAACCATCGCTATAAAACAAAAAGAGCGAGACAAGAAAAGAGCTTAGACATAAATCCACTTCGGTCACCGCGCCGAGTAGCCGTACCCGTGCTAGTCCGAGACGGAAAGCCGTACCAGCCGCCAATGGGTAGCAGTTTAGTAAAGACCCATGGTTCAGGAAGACAAGTAATTCAGTCTGGGATGGGTCTATGTCTTTCTTCCGCCGAGTTCACGTCTAAGAGCAACATGGCAGCTTCAGGCACAGATACTTTCAACCTGAACAAAATACCGACGTACACTCATCCTCTGATTCACCAAGCACGATGGTTGTGAAGTCAGATTGTCGTTAACTAGACCTGAGTAGTGCCTTACAGTTCCGATGTAACAATGTATGGAGCTCGGGGACAACTTGGCTTTTTAGCCTTATATCGGGTTCTCACAAACTACTCTTTAGTAGATTCGTTATTATTCAAAATAATAAATTATCGAAATATGCCTCATCTCGCAGTTGATTGAATATACATTGGCAAGAATGAATGACCTGAAGATCAGATATAATTGCATTTATATAGCAAAGAGTGGTTGTTAAAAAGCTCGTACATATACCTTTTCTGCGTGTTCGGAAACCAGTTGAATCCAAATCCAAAATCCGTTATTAAAAAACAATATCATGAATGAAGTAACACGTATAAACATAGGTTCACATTTAGTAGGCGAATTTAATGTAGATGACTGATTAGGTTATATGCCTCTGTGAACAGTATATTAAGTCTGGTACTCACCTGTTAACTTTTAATTGTTATAAATTATTTTGTTCAAAAATAACTTAAAATGTCAAACTACATATCCTTTCATTCTGCCTGCCAATGATACAGTGGTAAGTCTGAAAACTTATAACACTAAAACCGAGTTTCAATGCCCATGGTGAGTACAGCAAAAATAGCCCTTTATGTAGCTTTGTTCTTAACTACAAACAAACAAATATCTTTCATTCTGCCTGCCAATGATACAGTGGTAAGTCTGAAAACTTATAACACTAAAACCGAGTTTCAATGCCCATGGTGAGTACAGCAAAAATAGCCCTTTATGTAGCTTTGTTCTTAACTACAAACAAACAAATATCTTTCATTCTAAAAACATACTTGGACAGTAGGAGAAAGAAAAGTAATGTAAAAAGTCCACATATATAGATTTTTAAATATTTTCTGTAGGTAACTGCTAGTCGTCAGAGCTTGCGCTAGTACCTTCTGTGTAGGGATGGCACGAACGCCCGTATTAAACCAATACAAAATTCAACTGGATTTTCTTCTGTACACGTCATCAGAAGCTAGATATGATACTAACTCTATCTACTATGTATATGCCACTTTTCAGCTATCCAGAACATCCCAATGTCGAAAATAGGCGAATAGCCAAAACCGAGATTTCTTGTTTTCGTTTATCATCATCTTTCTTCAACAGGCCTATCACCTACCTAGATCTAGCAGTAACTATAATTTTATCATCATTTGATAGAGGAAAACAGTCTTCACAATCTTTGACTACCTATCTTATTATCATTCTATACAAAATTTATAAAGCTTTAGAATACACTTTATAACTTAGTAATCCACGTACGCCATCTTTTATAAAAAGTAAATGAACAACTATTAGGAAAAAACATTATAGCTAAATAAAAACGCTATGTAGGGTTGCCTACTGGACTTGAGAAAAGGAACCAAACAAGATAGTGATGGAAGTGGACATATCATTTGATCCGGCTAATGATCATATAGCAGACTAAGCCGTCTCGACTTTACAGGAGAATAAAATCCCTACATTATTCCAGTTATTCCAGGAATCTCTAGTTCGCATTAATTGTTTGTTCCACCTCACATTGTAAATTAATTGTCAACTTTAGGTTGAAAATTGCACACGATTATGAAATCAATCCCTTTATAGAGATGAAACACATAAAGTGTGTAACTGTTTCTTCGAAATATTTCTTATAAAAATATATAATTCAACTTTTATAAGGTGTTTATCATCTTCCAAACATCTAAAGAGCATAACGTTTCGTAATATAATAAATATTTCACTTTACATCGATATTATGTAAACAAAACTCTGGCTAATATTTTATCTTTTTAAAACACTGCGGCAAGAACAGTTGTGTATCAGTATGTTAAAGATAAGTTGTGTATCAGTATGTTAAAGATAAGTTGTGTCTCAGATTTATTGTTTTAGCTAAGTGAAAGAAACCTACAACTTTTAGTTTTGTCTTACCGCCATACCTTATCTACAAAAGATGGATTAATATTTTAAATCTGCAATACAACATTGTATGTTTTAATAGCAGTTTTAGAATTGCCTATTGTTATGCTGATTTTAAGTGTTTATTTAACCGTTTCTTCGTACATTAACTGAATCATATATTTTGGAAATATCTGACTTCCCCTGCTATGTCGGACATCCATATCTTTCAATTTTGTATCATATGAAATCCTAAGACTTTTTCGACATCGAAGACTGAGTGTTAAACTTTTTATTACTAACTCCTATAGATACGTAACTTGTTGATAACGTAGGGACAGCTTCACCAGTCGTAGTAAGCACACACATTCATAATGTTTTCTTTACAATATAGCTGAAAGATTTAGAATCAAAGTGAATAGCGACGACGATTCTGGTCTTATTTAAATAAATTACTTGCAGTGATATCGCATACGATTATCTAGAAACGGTTAGGGGCCTATTAAAGTGTGCACAAAATTTGAGAATAAAGTTACATTTCTAAGATTGAAATAAAACATACTTTCTCTGCCCAACTACCAGAGTATCTTCTTATTGCTGTTGTCGATTATTATTTAACAATTTTAAATACAAACCTTTAAAGATATATATCCGCTAATGATAATAATTTTCTACTGACTAGATTGTTTTCACATACGTCCTCCGGTGGGTCACAACGTTAAATTACAGGGTTTGATTCCCCATTATGGATAGTGTAGAGGTAGCACATTGTGTAGCTTTGCTACCAAACAAACAAACTTTTCACATACGCATTTTTTTATCCTGAAGTTACGAAACTGCCTATTTTAACATAGAACCTTGTTTGTGCAATTAAAAAACTAGACGTAGTTGATGTCATCTACCTGTTCTATTAGAAAAAAGAAAATACTTTAAAATAAACTCTAGTCTAGGCCATTTACAGAAACGAGCGATGATTGGCTGCTGGAAATCATGCGAATTGTAATGCGATAATCCGTACGATTTTTTGACAAAAGTTTGTTTGCGTTCCCGCTTTTAATTGGTGAACTACTAGACTGACTTTCACCAAACCAAGTATTTACCATTAGGATCCCCGAGAAGTGACATAGGGAGCTCGTATCAGACCCCCTTTTATTGTCCTTGGGGAGCTCTGTGTTCTAATCTTTTGTTGACCGTGTACGGTAGCTAATGTAATATAATGGAAACGATCATAAGTATTCTGCATTTCCTTGTCTTTCTCACTTAGATGATAAAGTGGCATCAGTTCAGCACTTTTTTATTAACTTAAGAAGGTAGATTATCCTTAAGTTATAAGCTTATCATTCTGTAGCTTAATCTACATTATACTTAAAATTCTTTAAATATTCCCATATTTTATTTATCTACATCCGTTTAATCTTGATTGCTCTAATTGCAAAGTTTCTCTACGCAGCCAGCCATAGGTTATTTAACGAGAAAAGTCAACTTTTAACTCATTGCAGCCATAGTTTTTTTATGGGAATAAAGAATGATAACTTTGTAATCTTGTATGTGAATGGTAAAAGCTAGAAAACTGTTCGTTTACTTTTCTTTACCTTTGTGACAGTTTTGTATTTTTTTTTATTTTGTTCCAGTTTTCAGACATGCCAGTTCAAGTCTTCTGTCAGTCCAATTAAATGCTTTGTAGCAGCACCTCATGGATACATTACAATTTAGGAATGACAACAGTACCCATAGGTTTTGTGGCTTCATCTTCTTGGCCTACACTGATCACCATTCCACAGACAATATTCACACTTGGTGCTATAACTGTACATTTGTATAGGAATTTTGCTTCTGGATAATGTTGTTAAAGACTGAACTGATACTATAGATAACTTTACTAGAAAACAATATGGATTTGATGCAGAAGTGAGGGAGCTGCTCAACAACACGTCTTCCACTTTTCTGAACACACTGAATGGGTATGAGGAGGAAGAGTCACATCATATTCTAAGTATGTTGATGCCGTCCATTGTTTTACTGTATTAATAAGAGCTGCAGCACATCTGTTCCTCAAACTAAGATTGTGTTCAGACCCCCAAGCATGGCCATTCAGCTATACTGGTTTCAGAACCAAGGTCGATAACAACCATTTCTATAAACTTAAAAAGGGTATTGATCGTCCCCTTCACTCCGAGTTTTTATCTATTAACAACACGAAATTCCACGTTTACCAGTGTCGATACGTGCTTGTCTGAAAATAGTTTGTACAATGCAAAATCCAGGAGAGTTGTGATAACTCTGTGTTTATTCGGCATAGCTCTTGTCTCATATTTATGCAAGCATATTGGAAGGTGATAGACTTAGGTTTGTAACGTTGTGACTGAGACAGGACCTGCTGGTTTAAAGCAGGGCAGAAAACAGCAGCCATGATTTACCTTTCTACTATTTATTGGCTGACTTGGGCATGGATACCCATACGAGAATACAAGGCCATTCTACAGATTCACTAAATACTGTGAATTTTGCTACCATTGTCTAAATCTGTAGTCCAGTACGAGAAAGTTGAAGTACAAGCACATATTTAACCGTCTACATGGACTAATATGAATTGTGAACTTCACCCAGTAATGACTGTATACAAATAGTAGTCGAGCAGCCTAATAGTTTCACTACCTCTGAGAAATAGTTGCATCACGTGGGTGTACAGATGAATTCTTCATCATGACAAATGATGCTGACACTTCTTAAGCAAACAATTACCATGTATCACCTCATATCATGTAATAACTACCTAAAGATGTTAAATCTCCAACACATGTAACAGCACGAGCTTCACTGGACAGACTTTTAACAAATGGGGGATATTCTCCTAATCTGCCATAGCCATATCTGGATATGTCTTACTAGAATCTATTTGCAAATTTAGTATTTAGTGTTCTTCCATATACAAATGCTAAAATAAAAGCTACAACCATAAACACCAGTAGATTGCGGGATTTAATTTCCAAGAAGTGTGATGATTATGAAAGAAAACTTTTCCAAGTACAGGAATTAATACTCAACACTTTAACGAGACTGAAGAGAAAAACGTAAACACAAAACATAACAGACTCCAACATGGCCTCACCAGTCTTTCTTGGCATGTTTTCTCTGCCACACTCTTTTATGATCTCCAAGGATGTATGTAATCAGAATTATTAACTGTAGCTCAGCTTTGAAAATAACCAAGGCAAATTTTGAATACCATTCGATACATCAGATTATAAATTAGTTACGTCATTTAGAGTGAATAAAGTGGTATGTTTGTTTGTTTGTTATGGATTTCGCACAAAGCTACACAATGAGCTATCTGTGCTCTGGCACCACGGGTATCGAAACCCGGTTTCTAGCGTTGTAAGTCCGCAGACATACTGCTGTGCTACTGGGAGGCGACAATATGGGAGTCTTTCAGAGAAGAGCAACGGTATGTAGTAGAAAATTTAGAAGATTTAGGAACAATCCACACATCTGCAGATTTTTACACTTTCTTTAGACGTTCATTTCATGCCTGAAAATGTTTTGTTTTTATCTTATTCAACGCAAATAAACAAAACCTTATGATTTATGAAAAGAAAGCGCATCTATTAGCTATAAACTGATTTCTACCAAGAATATTGTTACCTAATCTGGCCTGACGTCATTTAGAAAGGTCAGGTCCTAGATTATCGATAAATTTGAATTAATTTCTGCTATATGACTATTACAATGGGCAAAATAAAGTATCAAAATTAATGTCACTGAATATCAATCAAGTTGAAACTGATTAGATACATAAACTACCACTCTGGGTCAACAGTATAAAAACTTAAATTCTAAACGAAATGAAGTAGTTTTAATGTGTGTTTAAAAAAAAACAGTGTCTCACAACAAAAGTTTGGAAATTTACCATCATAAAAAATATAGAACAGATAAATCTATTGAATTTGGTCTAGTATATGAGTTTTTCAAGCCAAAACTAGACACTATGTAGTAGATTTTTTAAAGTTTCATAAAATTTGGTTAAATATTTCCACTGTCAGAAGTCAAAAATTCAAGGAATATCAGTGACCCCATCTCCCCAGTTCCGGAAAGGGCTACAGGTTTAGTTGGTTCTTGTCAGGATGCTATATGTGCTGAACAGCTCAGTAATTTCTGAAAGATGCTATTGGAATTTATTAATGCATTTGTTAGACCAGACGAACATCTAGGGCAGATAACACCATACTGACATTGGAAAAGTGTATATCCAAAAAAGCAGCTGCCTTACAGTCACACTGGTCAAATGTAACAAGCACTGAATATTACAGGTGTTACAGAGTTTTGGTTCTTACTTTTTGTCATAATTCAAAATAGAAAGAATTCCAACCTGTTCGTGAACTTTCACAATTTGCATCTTGTGGTTCAGTGCATTGTCTTTCCATTGCAACCTACAGACCAATGCCTGGACACCTTTGGATGTTTACACTGGTTTAGCTTTCTGGACTCAGTTTGTTTGTTTATTTGTAATTAAGCATAAAGCTACAGAATGGGCTATCTTTGCTCTGCCCACCACTGGTATCGAAACCCGGATTCTAGCGTTGTAAGTCCGCAGACATACTGCTGTGCCACTGGGGGCTCCTGGACTCAGATTTGGGTTACTAGTAGGATTAAATGGATAAGGAAAATCGCCCTAAAGTGTCTTTACCATGTACTTGAAGGGTTGTTTGAATTGGCCACCTTTGAAATACTTATAGAATAAGTATCGCACAGATTACATTGGAAATAGTTTTGAAGCATGTGGATAGTGTTCTTTTCTTAATGGAAATGCATTTGAAATAGGTATCTCCTGAGGATCTCTAACTTATTTGAAGTACAAGGCTGAATAGTGTGTTTTGATGCATATTTAAGGGAACTTCCGAGGCATATAGTGGGTACCTGATGTCATCAGTACTGATCATGCTAAGGCCAAATACTGAAACCAGCCCAGGTCAAAGACAGTCACTTCTTATTACCCAAATTTTTTAGTAGATTTCTCTAACACAGATGCACTATTATCTGCACTGAATAAACCATACTCATTTACAATAGAAAATTAACAGTGAGTATGCTTTTCGGTCATTTAAACGTATTTTAGCCAAAGCACATCTGATGGCTTATTAAAAGATACAGTTTGAATTCCTGTTAGATTTTGACACCAGTGACTCGGGAATATGGGTAGTTTTATCTTAGGTGTAAGATATGCAGAGCATATGTTATAAGCTTAAGCTGATTCAAACTGAATATCATAAAATACAATAAAAAAATAATCTACTGGATATTTTTCACTTCATCAAATATTTGTCCAGAGCATGGATAGTTAGAAATTCACCATCACAGTATACACTGCTTTCCCAAAATGGATTACTACCTTCAAACAACCGAGGTATTACAGCTCAGTGAGAGTATAACATTAAGATCATCAATACCAATATAAATTACATGGTAATAATAAAAGACTCCTATGGCAATCTTGAGAACAATTGCATCCATCAGTATCTCAGTCCTGGCCGCCACGTTGTACGATAAGTTGTAATGATAGTGGTTTGACCAAACTTGGGTTGGCTATGGAAGTGAAAATTTGAAGAATTCATAAGAAACATCAGTTAACTTCAGAAAATATTTTAATAACTTAGACCTCATCAGGACTTTGGCAACTTAATTTACGAGTATCCATCAATTACTACGATATAATAAAGTAATACTAAAGTTAACATAATCTTACAATAGTACAATAAGCTAGAAATGTGGTTAGTAAGCTGTATCAGTGTTATACTCATGGATACAAAGTACGAGCAGCCATGCAACTAGTTACACAAAGGCAACACTGAGGAAGGTCATGAAATGCTCTGCACTGAAGCCAACATACATTTGCTATCCTGTTGGTAAAGAATAATGCTGTAGAGTAACGGTGCAGTCGTTGTACTGTGTATGAAATTTAGTGAAAATGGAATCCTACCAGTGCTAATTATAGTATAGAACCGTTGGTTTGGTTGTACAGTGGATTCTTCTGGATTTTCCTGGAAATTTAACATAAACATAATATGGTAATTGATTTGTGCTGTTTTTTTTTGCATTTGCAGCTGTTTATTTGCTAAGTGTACTAAAGCTGGTGCCATAATTAACACCAAGAAATGATCTAAGTCATTTTGGCTACAAGTTAATTAAACATTAAGTCCGTGGCTTCTGATTATTATCAGAATGAATATAATGAACAATATATGAAAAAAATATATATACTGTGTGTGAAATAACAAAACTGTTTTATATATGCTCATTATCTCCCAGGAGTTATATATATCAGAAATACGTTTCACTGCAGAAACAACATGTGGAATTAGTGATTATAACCCATAAAAAGGGGGATTTAAAATCCTGGATAAATAATGGTGTGGTAATTAAAGTGTGATTACTAAGCGAAACAGCCCTACGTCCAGTAATAGAGTATTGTTGTGGCTTTCAGAGTCTGATTCTTTGCATATATATATATATATATAATTTTAGAATTACAACCTATGTTTGTCTTTGTTTGAGAAAAAAAATACTGAATCTAAGTTTCAAATGGACAGTAACTGCCTGTTGTAGAAACCTACAAATGTAGAGGACGACGTTTCGAAAGTCTTTCGCCTTTCGTCTTCACCTGAAACTTAGATTCATTATGAATACTCTGCCTAAACAACCTATCAAAGATTAAAGAAAATACTGTATATAAATTAATTTTAACACTCTTTATCATCCAAGAATATGAAATAATGATATCATATTTTCTCATATGCTTTCTACCTATACTATCATTTCTTGTTCAAGTATCACACATATAAGCATGTTAGATGCGCTGGTAATACAAAATCACGTAGACCAACTGTTTATCGATTATACTACAGATTTCATTTAATTTCGTGAAAGATAAAATAGAAAATATAATCTTTAATGTAGAAGCCTAATGCATATATTTTGTTGTGCCTCAATATGATTATTTAATTGTGCAGTATTCTAATTAGGAAAGTTAAATACACTTGTTTAACAGAAAAAAGATGGGATCGTAAATTGTTGATTTGTTGAGAATCTGCAAAACTCGTTGGCGTGGAAATGTTCAAATTGACCTCCAAAATAACTTTAGCTGGAAAATGAATTTCAGAGGCAAAAAATTAAACAAAATAACAAATCATTTTCATTTGAAAGACAATTGAAAAGTCATAAGAAGAAAAATTTAACAAACTATATTCTCAATACCATCAGGAGGAGAGTCTGTACTGCTCGCAGCCAGTATTTAAAAAATAATATTTCGACTAACTGATTATTTGTAATTTGAAAGTATCTATGTTGTAATGAGCGTAAATCTACTAATTCTTCAAAATCCTGTGATATTACTTCATGCACAAGCAAAAATCGATATTTTTATCTACATAACTGTTAAACCAACTCACTCGATGCCACTCCTCTCATTTGATGTAGGTGGAATATAGGAATAACTTAGTGATATAGTTCAAATACATGCCAGAAAAATATTCATTGTTAGCCAGAGAATAAAGAATATCTTCCAATATACGGTAGAGGCCTCATCTATTACCCTTTCTCTGGATTATCCACCGGATGTGTTGGCTTATAGGAATAAGCTGGGAGTAAGCCTATCTCCATATTCATGCCAGAGGGGGCAGGAAGCGTTCATTTGGAATTATCGCTTCTACAGTAAATGGTCGTAGGCAGAGAAGAATTAATCTATCGTTTGGCAGGCTAGTTACAAGAATGGTCTTTTAAAAAGATTAAAGCTGTTAGAGTTCTTTAGCTGGATTCTGTAACAAGCTTGACTTTTCACTCATTCTCCCCTGCTGTTTTAAAATCAAATCAAGCAGTGACGATAGAATATCATGAAAACGCAAAAAATATAAATAGGGTAATATTGTGCAATAAACTTTATTTTAAAATACAGGCAAAACAACGTTTACATTTCACAATAGGTTGTTTTGCCTATTTTTTAAACAAATGTGTAAGGTATTAATGAATGGTTCTTACATGACTAAACTGTCGATATACCAGCATATGTTTTCTCTTGCTCTTTGTGATTTGTAAGATGAATGTATCTATGCATATGCATACATTAATAACAAATTCGAGCTTTGATAGACAAACAAAAATGTTTTAAAATTATATTCTGAATAACGTAAAATGAGTGAAGGTTGGGTTTTCTCATGACGATTGAATGCGTGAGGTTCAATAATCACCTTGAATACAGGGCGGAGGTAGCTCTTATTCTATTGTAATTGGTAGGGATACCCACAACTGGTCGTGGACAGTGAATGCTTAATTGGATGCAGAACGTTGTGGGTTAAAGCAGCTAGTTCCTTAGTGAGAAGGGGTCTAAATGCAATTTGGGTGCTACCACGGAGTCATTCAGAACGTAAAAAGTATACCTTTTATTTTTATAATTGGTATATTTTCCTAATTTTTGTTTGTCTAGTCAAAGGGCGAATTTGTTATTAGAATATTTTATTCGCTGCTTTATGCTACTATTCATGTCGCCCACTTACAGTTGAAGCAGTGCTATTTTTTATGTACTAATGTATATAGAATAAAATTAATACATTATAGAATAAATATTCCATACAAATTTCTCATAACAGCTTGAAACTCTCTGATCAAAGCATGCTCGTACACAATTCCTCGTTCAAAAACAGTGCTCTAAATATTTTACACAATATGCCCTGATCCACCTAATTTTTATATATTTCTATAGGTGTTCTAAACAACGTTTTATAGAATTTCTAGGAAAACCTTTTTATAATTTCTGTCAGATTATTTTAGACATTTCATATAATTCCATATAATGCATTTATAGTAATATATAAAAATTTGTTTGTTTGTTTGAACTTAAGCACAAAGCTATACAATGAGCTATCTGTGCTCTGCCCACCACGTTGTAAGATATTCCGCTGTGCTACTGGAGACATTTATAAAAAAGTGCCCGATTTTTGTGTTGAAATTCTAAATAAGTTGTTTTAGAATTCCATAGAAAGTCTATAGAATATTTTATTGGGCTTATATAGAAACTTTTGGTAAGTGTAACATGATACATACAATGGATTAGATATTCTAACATGACATGTGTAAGACATTCCGGATCAGAAAAGCAACTTAAACATAAATATTGTGTTTCGTTAATAGTGTCTTAAATAATAATATACATTTTTAAAAATATGGTAATGTATTTAACAGGTTTTAGTCCACCATTTTATAATTTCCTATTACCATAAAAGCAAATAGTTGAATTGGCTAACATAATTAACCTCACGACGTCTGTTTACATGACAACAAGAGCTTAAAGCACCTTATTACCTTATCTTTACTATAATATTAATTTAATCTGCATGTATGGCATTATAGGTGTTAACACTGTTATATAACAAATAATCCAAGTTTTTCTGCCTAAAAGCGTTGTAATTTTGGAGGTGCTTTATATTATTAATTAATGTTTATTTGTTTTGAGTGACGTCATCTTTTTTAACCTAAAACAGCTTTGATAATACAACGTTTTCTATAAAAAATATACTTACTGGGTAATTTCATTTCGTTAGTGTTTTTGGCAATTGTAGTGCTGTTTGGCCTCTTTCCAGAGAGTTAAGACTTAGATTATTTTCTATTTAGTTGTGCGCTACTTTTTCCTCAGTCCCTCATAGTTCAAAATAACCGTGTTGCAATGCCAAGCACTTAAAAGATTATATTATGCTTTGTAGAGCTTTTATTTCTTTTCACAGTGCTATAACATTACTTTTCACAGTGCTATAACACTACTTTTCACAGTGCTATAACACTACTTTTCATAGTGCTATAACACTACTTTTCACAGTACTATAACACTACTTTTCACAGTGCTATAACAGTACTTTTCACAGTGCTATAACAGTACTTTTCACAGTGTTATAACAGTACTTTTCACAGTGCTATAACACTACTTTTCACAGTGCTATAACACTACTTTTCGAATCAAGCAAATGAATATTTTCATTTCAAGTTTTAAGGATCTAGTTTTGCTGTTGGACAATATTGATTTACTTAAACATCATTTATACTGAATGAAACAGTTTTACATGGAAATGACATATATACACTCTTCAATCCATTTTACTTCGAAATTACATGTAAATACTGGATAAAATCATTCTGGATGAAATTCGCATGTACAACATTTGGTAAATAGCTTCTCTTCGATCGTATGTCATAGTCCTCGAAATTGAATACATATCTAGACTTACTTACATAGCAACAATACAGATAATTAAATACTATATTATAGGTCCTATAATATAGGATAACTCCTAACATCCCAAAATATAAATACACATAAATAAGTAAACATAAAAGCATTTCTCTCCAACCTAAGAAAAAAAAACTGAATGTCTTTCTGTTCATTAAGAAAACTTACAGTTGAAACTGTTTCTAATTTTTTCACTTACGTAATATACATATCTGAAAATATGTGGTTGGGACTGTTTCAAATACAACACACTTACATGAAAATGTACGACTTAAATGGTTTCAAACATACAACACATGTCTCGGGTGGGACAGCGATAAGTCATTTAAGGATGAAATTATCACTAAGAACGGTAGTGCTTAGTGTGTAGGAATGGGTTGGGAAAAAAAATGGCCGCTGCATATTATGTATTACTTATCATAGTCTCAAATCTCGCTGATAACAATCTAAAAAAACTTTTATAAACACCTAACTTAATTTTCTAGACTGTTAAAATTCCACAAAATATATCATTAATATTTTAAAATAAATAATATATATTACGTACTTGAAATTTACATGTACAACATACATGTTTCTCGAAGTACACAAAAAATACACATCAAAATACATAGTTGGGATTGTTACAGTTAAAAAGAATGCAAACTGAAAGCACATAATTAAGATATTACAGACAAAGAATACTAAACATAAAAATAAATGGTTGTGACGGTTTTAGATTCATTGTAACACGCAACAAGCTAAGAAATACTGGTTTTGATATTATTGTTTTAGATTCGCAACATATAAGGTCAAAGGTTCATAAATGATATTGTTCCAAGAAAATAAACATGGAATAAAATATTTAACTGTTTTCGATCAATAACATAAAATAATTAAAATATGTAGTTCATATAATTTAGTTAGAAAAATGTACAAGCCATTATAGCAAATATATATATATAACACACACTTGTAACTAAAAATTAAATAATTAAGGTCTTTCATATATATCTAACACATACAGAAGAATATGGATTATTGAGATTAAATTACAAAACACTTATATATATGAACATATCTAGTTGATGCTGTTTCAGATATATACAACACACATATATGAAAAATTACAGTTGGAATCATTTCATATTCATATAGATAATTTCAAATACAGAAAACATATAAATGGAAATATATAGTTGAGATTTGTTCAAGCTCCAGTGGCTCAGCGGTAAGTCTGAAGATTTATAACACTAAAAACCGAGTTTCGATACCCATGGTGGGCACAGCACAGGTCGCCCATTGTGTAGCTTTGTGCATCACAACAAACAAACAAACAGATTTATTATACACTAGCATCAAAATATATTGTTAGATTTATTTCCAATACATTACACGTACCATGAAAATATACAAACGGGATTGTTCCAGATACACAAAACATCTACACGAAAATATACATCTCAGGATTTTTCAGATAGATAATACATATACCTATAGATATACTTTCACGACATATTTGCTCAACCGTTGCGTACCCCAAGCAGCTAGAGAATGAAATAAATAGTCTTCCTAGTCTATACGAAGACATACAGATCAAGTCGCGGAACGTGACATTAAAATTAAAGTAAAATGGATTAACTTGGGGCACAAGGACCATCCAGAGAAAGACGTGCAACAAGTCATACCCCAGTCATAGAAAGCAAAATTCAGCGTCTTGTAACAGGTGAGTATCCATGAACCCAAAGGTCAATGGCAAAAGCCGTCCACGTGTCCTAGACAACAGCAAGCAATATAATTTAAAAGGATCTCCGTTTGGGAACAAGTCTGACAGGTTATGGATTCACCAAGATAAGGAAGGCTTCCAGTCATATCACCAATTCAATTGCGCATACCTAGCGTAGCTGGAGAATATTGTGGGTATTCATGATATTCCATATGAAGACATACTGGTCAAAGTACCGATGGATTTCTGTTTGATCAAACTGTTGAAAAGGGTGTTGGAAAAATGCCATCCTCTTACACAAGATAGATTAGGGGAAAACATGCAGGGAGAATGGAGTGCTTTGGACATGACTTCCTCATGACGAAGCATTTTGAACTGGGAACCATGCTTTAGGAATATTGTCATATAGAGCATGGATTGCAACAATGTTACAAGGTCTCAAAATCGTTTTAATATGACGTCCTCAACCCTTTGTATACAAGCTCTAAAAGTGTGAAATATGTTGGTATTAAATCATCAGATCCCTTTCCCCTTTCTTCAGAGTCTTTTATTATCCGACCTTTAAATTTAATCTTTAATATCCAAATGAAACTTTAAGTAGGTCGTAATCTACGGTAACTTCTTCCCCACGTGTAGCATGCCAGACATCGCAAAACGTTCACGCAGATGACGAATGGAGTGTTTGTTTGGTTTTTAGTGAAATTCTACACAATGTGCTATATGTGTTCTGTCCACTACTAGAAATCAAGCCACGTATTTTAGCATTGTAAGTCTGTAGACTTACCTCTGAACCACTAGGGGACAACGACCAACCGAAACACACAAAACATCTTGAAGCCAGTTAGAGAAAAATTAAAGGAAATATAATACAAGATAAATATTTATTAAAATCAGAATGAAACGAAATTACATTTTAAGTAAATGTGATGGAAATTAAGCTTTAAAATTAACGGGAAGCAAAATTGCAAATCACAATCAAAATAAATCAATCAAAGACACACACACATACGCATACACAACACAAACTAATAAGTAAAATAAATAAAAACAACTTACAAATTATGTTCCAAGATTAAGTTGTATCAATTACAAAAGAAATTTGAACCAAATCAAACTGAACTCGAATAAAACGTGAGTCAAGTTACGCCCAATAACATTACAAAGTAAATACCTCATGAATAAAATACAATATACAATAAAACTACAAATAAAATCAAAATACAAAATGATCACAATAATCACAACACAGTGAACATCAGATCAGAGATCTATATACAATATTTACATTACGGACGGGTGCTATCTCGTTCTGAAGCATGGCACCACCTTTCATCGAGAAGATGTCTGTGATCTGAGTTAATTTTACCCGAAAATCGGTCTTTCCCCTTCTGTATAAGGGCCCAAATCGCCATTATTTCTGTTTCCGAACGGTAACAATTTAGGCTGATAACATCCCAAATGGATGGCTCATTTTGCCATGTTTCATAGGCACAGTTGAGGTTGGTGCCTCTGGAGATCCTCTTAGCTCTTCTCAATATTGTGAAGGTTTGGCTGGCTTGGGAAAGACCATTTCTGACTCCAGTACTTTTTCACCAATTTTAAATGCTTGAGGGTGTTTCTTCAGCACGTCATGCATTGAATGATTAGGAATTTTTTTTCTTTCACATTTGTTAGCTCACTGGTCATAACTAAATAGATGTGCATCTTTCTTCCACTCCAGAATCCTGGCAATAACCAGCTTGGTTGCTGTCTTCTTTGACAGTTGTAATGTGTCTTGTTTCACCAGCTCCGAGGGCTGAAGTTCCATGTTCTTCCTTTTTAGAGGTATTTATTTTGCTGAAGAATTTCAACTCTGTGTTTGAACTGTTCAGCCACCATACGTCGGAATGGTCAGGCCTCTTCCACTAGTCAGGATACAAAAACAAGATAATCCGTGGATTTTTATATCAATAGTCAGGATTGAGTCATCTGAACCTGGGTTAGGCTAGAAGTTTATCTAGCAGTGTAAGGTTAAGCATCATGACCAAACATACTACGACCTGTCTTTTATATAATACAAATATTGTATTCATAACGAATTCACCCGTAAAATATGATGCCAGAACATTGATTTATATGTAACGACATAATTACAGCTATTTTGGTCAGATCCTGACCATACTTTCCCACGGCAATAGCCATTGGTACAGTCTCTTTACATGCATGCAAGTTTTCTGCCATTGTTTGGTTATCATTGAGACAGAGCCCGAATTGAAATTAAGCCAGTGACCAATGCTTCTAACTTTGAAAGGTTCGTAATCTGTCTGTTAATAATTCCAACCTCACTTCTGATACAAGGTAAACGTAGTTTGAATAAACAGGTTTAATCACGTTTGATTTCACAAATAAATCCAAAATTATATTGGTGTAATATAGACAAAAATTATGATATAATGGCAACTTTCTTCCAAAATAACAGTGAGATAAAACATTCGGTTATGTCTACAAAGTTTGGAAATGGTTTCATAAACACCAACCAAACATATTTCGGAATCAAAACTACTCAAAACTAAAAGGTACATTGTGTCTTTCCTTTAAAATTAACTTGTGTTTGTTATTTCATTTTTCAAGACTAAGTCCCATAATATACGAATATCTCAGTTATCAGAACTAAAATGTGTTCTTTCAGCAGATCAATGAAAACAGTAAATCCACCATTTTCTTCAGTTAATTAATGGAATGTAGATTCTCTATTAACTTTATGTATTTACTTTAATGAAAAATTCACGCTCTCGAACACTCCGTTTTGAATCCAAATGAAGATATATTTTTCCTTTATTAAGAATACGCAATCCGAGCCGCGATTTCTATCTCAATACTAGTCACTGCAATATTCACCCACTATATCACACCTCAATGCTCCAAACCAAAATTCTTTATTTGTCTGATTAAGTTGGACTGTCCTTATATGTTGTCCTCCGGTGAGACAGCGGGAAGTTTACGAACTCACAATGGTAAAATCCGGGATTCGATTCCCGTGGTGGACACAGCAGATAGACCAATGTAGTTTTGTTCTGAAACAAACAAATAAAACCCTATATATTATACTATGTATATATCAAAACATAAGCAGTGTGATTCAATTTATGACATAAAACTTGTATGAATTTCGCACACGTTTCTACTTCCCTAATTTATATATCAACCAACGCGTTGATGTACGTGGCTCCATTGTTTCTATAGCAAGTAACTGGCATCTGTTACTTACCTTACGTGCATTTTGAAAAATATGCTAGGAATACATCTACAGGTGCCACATACAGAGTTAGGAATTTTATGTTGTCACCTACAAAAACCACGTATATATATATATATACATATATACACACACACATGCAGTCTCATCTTGCGGACAACAAAATGGCCGATAAAAAAATATTACTTTTGCTACAAAACTTAGTAAAACCTGTTTATCCCATTAGCACTGCCATTTAGGGGTTGAGAATTACCCACCTACATCATATAAAGATAAAAAACAATTCAGACAAAAGTCTAGCAAAATGATACGCATTTTACTTGACTTCTACAAACCAGGATCATTTTTCGTGCTGATTTAGGACTCAGCTTCCTTACTGACCATCATGAACTGCCAGATCATCTGAGGAAGTTTATTTCAGCAAATGTTTTTCAATATTCACTAAAACTTATCCTTAATGTTCAGAAAGAAAGTTTAGTATGTTTGTTTATTGGAAGAAGATAAAAGCTAATGTTAGGCAATTCCAGGGCTTTCAAGAAGTTTATATATATACACCTGGAAAAAAGTTAAGCACCCCCAAATATTTTTCAGGATTGCTTATTGAAAATAAGGTTTAATTTTCATGATGTTGAGCAATGTTCATAATTTCAAACA
>NW_013666357.1:89421-128107 GCF_000517525.1 Limulus polyphemus | reverse complement strand
ATCTATCCTTCTTCATGTAACTAAATTGTTCACTACATTCAGTAAATGCATTTAATGTCAGGCCCATCTCATCAAAATGGGTCTTGATGCGAAGAACAAATGTAGGGCTAGCATAGCAAGTCATCTATTTGCAAATAGCAGGCCTATCTAAACAAGAAAACCCATTGATGTGGAAACAATCGTAGTTTACAACTACGAAAACATCTAATGTGAAGTGCAGGTTCACAGGAATATGTACAAACTCTGGACTAAAAATCCCTGTATAAAGACGTTGATCCCTCAAGAAGTCTACGGTTTAAACCCTTTAATGCAAAGAATTGACCAGATATCATTGATAATTAAATGAAGACACAATAAATCGGGGCATGAAACATTCACCCACTCCTCAAGAAGTGAAATAAAGGACACAGATAATATTTTTTCCTCATAAACTTAAACTTAAGCTGCATTAATTGTGCAAAATCCAGCTTATTGTCTTAAAATCTTAGTCTCAATTACACAGGAATTTGTGCATCTCTAAACAATCACGGTGTCATCCTTGTTGGGAGTACAAATGAATACAAATGGTTTTAGTCAATGAAATTCTAGTCGATAACATACAGGAAATTCAAAACACACCAACAAAGAAGCTTTGAAACTGTTGATAGAAGCTGTTTAGTGATGATATTGCTAAAAGGTGTGACACTTCAAATACAACCCTGATGTACTATGAGCTTACCTGTGAAAGATCAAACTAGTATTGATCAACACGTACTTATAATGGCCTGTAGTCTGATAATATATGAAGAAATGCACAAATATCTACACAGGCCATAACAATGCAATTCCTCAATAAAGATTCAAGTAGAGTGTCATAAGCCTTCCCAAGATAAAACAAAATCAGAAATTAGATGCTATCTCTTGAGAAAGGATTCTCTGACTAACATTTAAAATCAAATCAGGTGCTCATGATTCATTTCAGTATACAAATACCACACTGGGTATTCAAGAAGTTGATTAATTGGAGGAACCAAACAAGATGAATATTAACCATCCTTCCCAAAACCATATGTAGATAGCTAGTCATAGAAATAAGTATATAATTACGTGGAAATGAGGATTACTTCCCAGGTCATAAACAGCTCAATATCATAACATAGGAAATTTCTTCTCCTGCTAGATCTGGTTGAAAGTAACAAAATGTGACCTAAAGAAGTAAAGTAGGGAGAGATAACAAAATATCTCATAATGGATGTTATCTACTCTGATAAATTTAAATTTCCCCATAATTATCGATTTTTTTTTTTTTACAATTTAAAAACAATTAATTCATGCTTTATTATCTAACGATGCCGGAGAACGGGTGGAGAATAATGGGGAAAACACTCACAAATGATATTGGGAATTTCTTGTATAACACCCTGCTCTTAACTACTAGCTACAAAAGCGAAAAGAGAAAGCATGTTATTCACCTTATGAATCTTTTTCCAGATGCATCATAGATCTAGTAATTAAAAAGATGTTGGAAGTGAACTTGATCCAAGATGTTGTCTGACTCTATTGCTTAATATGCCAGTTCTAAAGTCACAATTTACTAAAGACAATCAGATTAATCAAAATGGTGCATCTGTTAAAAAATCCATTAGGCTCTTTTATGGACCTGTGCAACTTCCTTGCAGTCATGAAATTACTATGGATACAGATAATAAGGAAAATAGGTCGAGATTTAAGAGACAGCTGCCTGGATGATAAGATCAGTCATTGTTTTCACGCAGTTACTAACAGATGGTAAGTTACTAAAGGCAGGATCAAGTTTTAAGATTACACTGAAAAAGAACCTGACGGCCTTCTTCAATTTTCATCATGGCACAAGAGTCAGGTGACATTGACCAATCTCTTTCAGAATAATTTAACAATTATCGTTGCCACGTGGATCATTGTCCATCTTTCAAGGAAATATGGAAAGAGATTAGGCGAGCAAACTTACAAGCCAATAGCAGTAAAACTATAACCAGGGGCATAGAAATATGTGGTATTTTCAGTGTTCATCAATAAAAGGGCATAATCTGAGAGAATATGTTCAATAGCTCTATCTCGTCCATAAATATTTTCACTTCCCCAGGAAAGGTTTGAGTATTTACAACTTCAATGACAATAAAAGAATATGGCATCTCTTCGAAATGATCATCGGTGTCCACTTGATAATTTTTTTTATCCAATAACAGGTAAACAGAACAGAGTATGGTGTTACGGCTAATGGAAATACATATTCCAACAACCTCTTATAATGAATGGAGGAAGCATGAAGGGAGTATACTGGATAAACAGCGAAGATATCTCTTCATGAACACAACCTATATTTGTGTATAAAAGGAAACTGTCGAATTGTGATGGCAACAGTTGGTTTGAGAAATGCCTCTTGTAAAGAGAGAGAGATACAACCAGTGTGGTAAGAATCGATTAATAGTAGGGTGAAAACCTAGACAGTACTATTGTGATGCCAAGAAAAAATCTATATCTTTTTGTGAAAGGTATGTAACAGCACTTTCCAATAAAAAAAATGTTTTGTAGTAATAGAATAACACAACACTGTGTGCAGCAGTTAAAAAGTTAGTGAAAAACAATAGAAAATACAAGTTATCAGAAGACTTGAAATTAGAGAAACTAGTTTTGACATACTTGTACGATCTCTTTAGTCTCACGTTGTCTTCCCACAACAGCTCATACCTGTAACAAGTCATACTGCAGCATAGTAAGCAAAGTGTGGCGTCTTGTAACAGATGAAAATTCACAAACATTAAAGACAATGGCAAAAGCTGTCCTCATATCTAAGGCAACAGTACACAATATAATGAAGAAGGATCCCCGTCTGGAAAAGGGAAGCAAGTTATGTAAACACAAGTTTTTTCACGATATATCTACTCAGCTGTCGTATATGTAAAACATATAAGGAAGAGTGTTGTGCTTTGTACATTACAGCTGTGTGACTAACCCTTTTGAAACGGAAACCACGTTGCAAGGCTATTAACAATATGCACGACTGTCAGCTAGAGCATGACCAGACGTACCTATGGGTTGTTATGGCGTAGTGGGGCTCCAAATTATTTTTGCTATACTGTACTAAACGTCTGTAAAATTAGTAAAAGAGTAAAACATAGAACACCTTATTTTTTCAGTAAATATTACTGAACCGTTCAGAGCACCAATATTAAACAAATACAACAGCAACAGCAGGTTTGGGAAATTTCTCTTGTAAAGAGAGAGAAACACCCAGTGTGGTAAGAATGGAACAGCTGTAGAGTGAAAACTTCTACAGTGCTATTGTGTGATGCCATGTTGTCGTGTTGTTTACTTTATTTATAACGTAATATCATTATATCTCTTTTCATTAAATTTTGTTAAAGGCATGAACAGTTGTAAAATATTATTATTTTATTAGCAACTAGATTTTACTGTACATTTTACTTACAATCGGAGAGCTTGATGTTTATCCCTACCTCAACTAGGGCTAAAAACATCCAATATATGTGTCGTAGAATCCACAATAATACTGTCTATTTTAATATATAACTGTGTGTCTGCTTCATTGTAGCAAAAATTCATGTCGTTTAATCATAGCCCTGAGTTATATACTGAATGGTCGTAGTTGACAAACTAATGCATTTTCACTCAAAAAATAAGTCTTAGACCTAGGCCCGTTAGGTTTTGTAACTATTGTAGTTTCACACTTTCAAGCGATTGGAATTATATCATCTTTAATGCTGTTTTTCTTAAAAAATTAAACTTAGAGAACCAAATATTAAGCGTGTAGAGCTGTAATTTTGATTGTCCATGGTTCGAGTCATGTTACCTCTGCACTTTGGCGACATCAGATACCAAGTTTCTATTAGAGTAGCCAAAGAGCTGGCGGTGGATGCTTATTAGTGATTAACAACTTTTTCTCCAGTCTATTAGTTCCAAATTAAGCCAATGCATAAGCTTTTGGGCAGCACTGTACAAATATCCGAAAATAAACAAACAATATCGCTTGAAAACAGGAACTATCTCCTCTAACTTACTTACAGGCCAGAATTACGCCGTATATTTTACACCACAGGGTTATGCTCTTGTCTACTTCTCTTAAAACCTAGACTCATGTTGTTTACTTTATTTATAACCTAATAGCATGCAGTCTACCTCACTTAGAGCTTAAACGCATGTTCTTTACTTTATTTATTACCTAATATCATGCAGTCTACCTCGCTTAGAACCTATACTCGTGTTGTTTACTTTATTTATAACCTAATATCATGCAGTCTACCTCACTTAGAACCTATACTCGTGTTGTTTATTTTATTTATAACCTAATATCATGCAGTCTACCTCACTTAGAACCTATACTCGTGTTGTTTATTTTATTTATAACCTAATATCATGCAGTCTACCTCGCTTAGAACCTATACTCGTGTTGTTTATTTTATTTATAACCAATGTCATGCTGTCTACTTCACTTAGAGCCTAAACGCATGTTCTTTACTTTATTTATAACTTAATATCATGCAGTCTACCTCGCTTAGAACCTATACTTGTGTTGTCCAGTATATTTGTAACCTAAGTTAATGTTGTTTACCGCGTTTCGAATCTAGACTCATGTTGTTTACTTTATTTAAAGCCTAAATTAATTCTGTCTGCATCACTTCGAGCTTAAACTAGTGTTGACTTTATTTATAAACTAAATTCATGCTTTTTACTTCACTTAGAGCCTAGAGTTGTGTCGTTTACTTTATTTATAAGTCAATGTTATGCTATAAGGTATAAAGACGTTGAAGTAGCTCACTAAAAGATAGGTATTTTAACACACAATAACATATACCTCAATAAAAACCATAATCGGATTGTATATCTTACTCATAATTCAGGGCCCGGCATGGCCAAGTGGTTAGGGCGCTCGACTCGCAATCTGCGGGTCGCGGGTTTAAATCCCCGTCCCACCAAACACCCATGTTTGCCCTTTCAGCCGTGAGGGCGTTATAATGTGACGGTCATGCCCACTATTCGTTGGTAAAAGAGTAGCCCAAGAGTTGGCGGAGGGTGATGATGACTAGGAAAACCTTTGCGCGAAATTCAAAACAAACAAACATAATCCAGAATTATGGTGTGTGTGTGTGTACCTCCCTAAAATTTAAAACAAAAAATTAAATGTGTTTCCTACCTAACGTATAGAGCCAAAAATTATGTCACGTTCGCTCTTAACCCACAGTTATATATATCACAGTCATATAATATCTAAAACATTATTTGACAAAAGTCTGTGTATGTGTCTGCTTATGAATGACAATACGCTGGACCGATTTTCACCAAACTTGAAATATACCCTTTATGCGTTCCGATAGAATCCTTCTATGTCAGCTCTGAAGATCCCTATGTGTTTCCCAAAAGTTGCATGGGTACGTCAGCTGGTATGTATAAATACATACATGACATACATTTTTGAAATTGTCCATTGTATAGTAACGTATATGTTTTGTTTTAAAAACATATATTTGCGTATACTAACTACACGAA
The DNA here is from genome assembly GCF_000517525.1 of Limulus polyphemus. Classification (NCBI taxonomy): domain Eukaryota; kingdom Metazoa; phylum Arthropoda; class Merostomata; order Xiphosura; family Limulidae; genus Limulus; species Limulus polyphemus. The sequence goes on along the minus strand of NW_013666357.1, from coordinate 122,584 downwards.
TTGTTTTTCTGGATTTTTGGAAGCCATATATAACATATAAGTGGTTAATTCCAAGTAATTTAAGCTACTTTTATTTTGTTATGATTTCGTCTACGGTTCATTTATTATTCTTCCTATCGTTTACTTCAACTATGAAATTCTAGTTATATTAAAGCAATAACTCACCTTCTAGTTAGTGCACGTTGATTTTTATATGTATGTATTACGAAACTGACACAAGCTCCCCATAGCGGGCCCCAATGGCACAGCGGTATGTCTGCGGACTTACACCGCTAGAAACCGGTTTTCGATACCCGTGGTGGGCAGAGCACAGATAGCCCATTGTGTAGCTTTGTGCTTGACTACAAACATTTTTCCCCTAGTGGTGACGTACAGATATTAAGTTGTGAAAGATTATGTAAGTTAGCTAGTCACATGAGGTGTAACCTCGTGGTCTTACCACTAAATAAAATCCCTTCTTTGATCTTAAGCAAATTAGTCCACGATATATAGTTAGAACGAATTATTGATTGCTGCTCGTTATTGTTATTGATCTTGAGAAGCGGTTTAATTTTAGAATATTGTGTTTTTTCGGAATTATTTTTTTCTTCCGAAATTTTTCCCCTAATTCCTTTATTTATTGAAGTTGATAATTAATGTGTTGTTTATTAACATTTTTATCAAGTCTTGGTCAGGAACAGGTTTATTAACTGTTTTTTATAAGTGATATAACTTGTATTCCAATTGTTTAGAATTTATATTTTGGATTTTTGTTGTTGTTGCACTTTAATAAATTGTTTTTTGTTCGACCCTGGTAGTTTTAATCCATTACAAACTGGATGAAGAAATCCCTACAGTGAAAACTCGCAGACCAGCTAGGATTACCCAGATATGCGAAACACGATTTTCTTATTTTACTTCACAGATTAACGCGACTTAAAAAAGAAGTGAAAGATTAGCTATTGTTTGGAAATCTAGAAAATTGAATTAGAAAACAATTTTATTATTTACCTTTTGCAAACCTCACCTAACCAGTTTTCAATTTAGTTGAGGAGTTTTTCCGGAGGAAAACCTTTGAAAATCACATTTCGCTCTTGATATCATGTTTAACCACTCAAAATAGGAATTGAAGTTTAAAGAGCTAAAATGCTTTAGAAGGTCTAGAGATCAGTCTTAAGAGAATTATGGTTATAGTTACACTTATAATCTATATAAATATAATAGTATGATCTGTTGTATGTCCACGTAACTACTTCACAGGGTGTAGATGGATCTTCACCAAAATTGGTATGGAGGTTCATTAAGTTCATGTGAGGATACATACAAATTTTCAGTTTTATATTTTGCGTTTTGCGATTTTTATGGGCGTTTTTCACGTTTTATACCACTGCTTCGACCCCTGTTGATGGAACTTCACCAAATTTGACATGAAGGTTTGTTGGATCTATGCGGAGATACAAGCAAATTTGCGTTTCACATTTTGTGTTTCGCAGTTTTTGTGGGCGTTTTTGCGAAACAAATTTTCATGTCATGAATTTACATAGTACTCCAGCTAGTTTCTAATATGTTTTTCATTTCGTGTGCTTAATCAGGTATTAGAAAATAAAATTATATATCTCGTTTAAAAGATTTGTTATTACATATTAATATTCCTAGGTGTGTTCCTAATGACCAGACCAGGATTTTCTTTTCGAAATGATGAGACTTTTAAGCATTTTTAACTGGTATACCTTTAGAATGGCTTGAATTTTAATCAGAGCTGTCTTTCCATTTGAAATTATCATACATTTATCTATATGTTTTACCATGTATTTCAAAATATCATTCACCGATCTCTCAATTTATCTTATAATAGGAAATTAAAATCAATGAAAATAATGGATAGAAAACAGTGAGAAGTATGAGTTGAAATCTCTGAACCTGGGAATTGGGTCGTGTGTGTTTTTTAGATGAAAAAACCCGGTTTGTCCCCCAAAATGATATTCCTAATCCAGTGCATAACAGATGTAAGACTGAACTTTTCCATTCATGCTGAGAGGGAATTTCCCTAGCTTTAAAATCTAATTAGATGTAAAGCATACAACCGTGGCTGACTTTGTATTTATATACATTACCAGAGCCATTATTGGCTTAGTCTTATGTACCTTAAGTTCTCACCATTGTCATAGTTGGCTTAGTATTTATTTACATTAATTAACTTCTCACCCCAGCCGTGACTAGCTTAGTCGTTATGCACATTAACTTTTCACCACAGTCATAGTTGCATTACTCGTTATGTGCATTAATTTCTCATCACAGCTGTAGTTGGCTTAGTCGTTGTGTACGTTTGTTTGTTAGTTTTTAATTATGCACAAAGCTACACAAGGGCTATCTGTGCTCTGCCCACCACGGGTATCGAAACCCGGTTTCTAGCGTTGTAAGTCCGCAGACATACCGCTGTGCCACTGGGGGGCTGTTGTGTACGTTAACTCCTCAACACAGCCTAGGTTATATTCATATACATTAACTTCTCACCAGAGACATGGATAGCTTAGTATTTATGTACATTAATTTATCACCAGAGCCAAGTAATACTTTGATAAACAGCGAAGTCAGGATATTAAAAGGACCGTACAAGTTGAAAGTTCACCTGATTAACGAACTATTTAACTACTACACTAAGTGCTTTTAATTAATATACTGCCTTTTTTTTGAGGTGAGAAGTTATTTAATGTACATAAATACCAAACCAACCATGGCTCTGGTGAGAAATTAAGCTATAAGTACTAAATCAACCATAGCTGTTTTAAAATATGAATGTACATAATCACTAAGCCAGCCATATCTGTGGAAAGAAGTTAATGTATGTAGCTACTTAGTCAGCTATGGATGTGGTGAGAAGTTAATGTACATAACTAGACTTTTGTGTTATGATTCGGACGGATGCGGTCTGATGATTTTCCTGGTGCCTTGTTGACTCAGTTACACAATTGAATGGAGCAGTGACCGTTGAAGTACAGGTTTGATTTTAAATATTTTTGAAAATCGCAGTATCATTTACTTTCCTTGTCTTTCGTAGAAATATCTGTCTCGAGAATTAGTAAATCTAAAGAAAATAACATCTTTACAGAAACTGTATTTTGATATCAATAAAGAGGACAGTTTCTATTTATTTATTTCGTTTTTTAACTTTATATTTTTAGTAATTTTGCACAAAATGTCTCCAGGTGACAAAGCGGTAAGCTTCAGGGCTTATAATACTTATATTTAAGTTCTATCCTTCCGGTGGTCACAACATAGATAGCCCATTAAATAGCCTTGTGGTTAACAACGAACAAATAAACATCCGAGAAATGTGTTTGATAGTTAAATTGACTCCCATTGTTAGTTTCACATAAGCTTTGTCATCAAAACCAGTCTCGGCTTAGTGTCATAATCATTAGAAAAAGTCTGTGTTTTCCTTGCATAAACGATTATGATCCACTGCCTAAAACCTTGTTCAAATTTCACAGTTAAAAGGAACAAACACGAAAGTTTAACAAAGTTTGGTTTAATTAGTGACACGAAGTTCTAGACTGTCACCATAAGCAGTATTGGACATATGAAATAATAAATAACACCCAACGTTAAATTAGGTCACATGACCTATTTAAAAAAAAAAAGTATAAATAAGACACGATGATGTCTTCCAACTCACTCCTGAAGATGACGTTGCAACGTCGAAATATGTAAATTCAACTTTTTAGTGGTCATAGATTAGCATTGATTATTTTTTTTAACTGTGTACTTATTTTAACGTTGTGTGTTATTCATAATACTCATTGAACATGTATACTAGTAGTAATCAACCAATGTGACTCCTGAATAAGAAAAAAAATTTTAAATAAACAATAGTGTATAGATATTATATTATTTATTAATCTAATAATAAGTTACAGAAATTGTAATCATACATCGAAATACATTCTATGGAACTATTACAAAGAATAGCCATGTAAACTTGTGAATATTAAACGTCTGTGTCTCGTGTGGAGTGTAAAGGAAACATTTTTATGTGTAACCTGGCTATATCCATAATTTTAGTTGTGTGTTTAATGAGGATACACTCTGTATATATGTATATGATATATGCCAATAGAAAGTTTGAAAGTTCATCATGTTTAGCTAATAACTAGTAGTTACCTGATCATACAAGGTAATAATTATAACACCTCTTTTTTATTACTTCACGCCAGTTCCGCCGATTTCAGAATGAGTTATTATTCCTCCCACAAAGTAGGATTTGCGTGAAACAAAACAGTTGTATTGGATTCCGGTCGGGGTCGTAACTGCACTTGTAATGGCTGTTTTCCTTCAGTATTTGTCACTCAGTAACTGATGAAGTGGGAAATTTTGCACACTCTGAAGAAACTAATGAGATTTTCTAAATTTGTTACGTTTACTCACTAAATGTGACATTAAACCACGTACCCAGTTTTCAATCTTCAATCATTTCTGTAAAACGTTTTTAGAAGCCAATGATGTGTCATTTATAATTCGTGCTACTTTTCTGCCAGCTTAATTTCACACACAGCCGTAGGAAGCTTAACTTCAGTTACAAAAAACACTGGCGTTTCTGTAATTGCGTTTTTTGGTGAAATGTGATTTGAATTATATACAGTGGCGAGTAATAAACAAAATAGTGTTTTCTAGATCAGTAATTGGCAGAGCTGCGGAGGTCAAAGTATATAATATCAAAGAATTTCTCGAAGTAGAAAAACAAAAAGTTTGTTAAAAAATAATCAATATAAGACTTAAAAAAACACTACAGCCAATCAATACAAACGTTTAAGTTCAGTTAACTATGATATGGGTTAAAATATAGTAATATTTATCTTATATATTGTTAGATGGATGGGTAGTCAGACTAAATAACTAAAGCAACAAAATTTAACGTATGAGTGTATTCGTGAATTGAAAACACGAAACTCAGATCTAAGGTAAACATAAACATGACAATATTTACTTACTCATAAAAAAAAATAACAAAAAATTGCAACAGTTGTTGGCAGAAGCTGATGGAAAAATAAAACAAATCTGAAGTCAAATCTTGAATAGATGAGCTTGAAGATAAGAGTGACACAATTACAACTTTTGGAAATGGTTTACTTTTCATCCACTTTTCGCAGTAAAAATGGACGAGAATATCAACATCACTGCTCTCAAAATATTTTGAAACATTTTGAATATTTTAACATGTTATTGTATCATGTTATCTATAAAACAACCAAGTTCTATAGAAGCGGATTTTTATTTTTATACAAATACAAATTATGAAGAGGAACTTTTATTATATTTTGTTTTTGAATTCCGCGCAAAGCTACACGAGGGCTATCTGCGCTAGCCGTCCCTAATTTAGCAGTGTAAGACTAGAGGGAAGGCAGCTAGTCATCACCACCAACTCTTTGGAATACTCTTCTACCGACGAATAGTGGGATTGACCATCACATTATAACGCCCCCACGACTGAAAGGGCGAGCATGTTTAGTGTGACGGAAATTCGAACCCGCGACCCGAAGATTGCAAGTCGATCGCCCTAACCACCTGGCCATGCCGGGCCACTTTTATTATGGGTTTATTTCTGGGTTTTTCTTACTTGTAAAATACGTTACACATCCATGAACTTTCAGAGTAACTGGGTATTTTTCTTAGAATTTCCCGACAGTATTTCTTTTTAGATATAAAGGTGTTGTGACATTTATCTTCATCTGTACAAATTATATAATTTCATACACTACTACAGTACCGTTGTACTGTACAAGACAAATTTTCTAGGTTTTGTAATGGGTGACGTATGAATAAGGCATTTTATAAGTAAGCCCGGCATGGTTTGGTGGTTAGGGAGCTCGACTCACGTCTCCGCTACAACGAACATGCTTGCCCTTTTAGCCGTGGGGCGTTATTATGTGACGGTAAATCCCACTATTCGTTGGTAAAAGAGTAGCCCAATACTAAATTAGGGATGGCTAGTGCAGATAGCCCTCGTGTATCTTTTCGCGAAATTCAAAACAAACAAATATTATAATAGTCTTTGTTTGTATTATGGTAGTAAATGCGTGTGTTCGATATTAAAGTCGGGTCCGTTTGTACGTAAGTGATTAATTTCGGGTGGTAATCGATACAATATTCATAATATGCACCCCATATGGACAAATACATTATACAAATATTCATGTTGAGTTGCTGTGAGGTGGGATGATACCGGACTACCGAAAGCAGCATATACTGTTTAATTTCTCAGTACTCTATTGCTTGCTGGACTTTAGATTCGAAGACGACCTTTATGAGGATTCATCCTTTGTCAATAACTGAAGCTCTGATGATAACACATTTTCGTTATATACTATATACTGGGTCACAAAACCTATCACGTGATTTAACAAAATTATTGAATATCAATAACATGACCTCCAGAAAAGTGCAGAAACGTTGTCTATAAAAAACATTATAGTTGAACGTATAAACATGGCCTCGTAAATACTACATATGCAAATCTATAAATATTGATAAATAAATTCAAATATGTATAATATTAATAAAACTTCATATGTATATATATAATATGTGCCATGATGCAAATACTTCTAGCTTTCAGGATCTAACAAGTCATCTACTTATTTCTAGCTTACAGAACCTTGCAAGTCATCTACTTATTTCTAGCTTACAGAACCTTGCAAGTCATCTACTTATTTCTAGCTTACAGGACCTTACAAGTCATCTACTTATTTCTAGCTTACAGGACCTTGCAAGTCATCTACTTATTTCTAGCTTACAGAACCTTGCAAGTCATCTACTTATTTCTAGCTTACAGGACCTTACAAGTCATCTACTTATTTCTAACTTACAGGACCTTACAAGTCATCTACTTATTTCTAGCTTACAGGACCTTGCAAGTCATCTACTTCTTTCTAGCTTACAGAACCTTGCAAGTCATCTACTTATTTCTAGCTTACAGGACCGTACAAGTCATCTACTTATTTCTTTCTCGATGATTATTTTCGTTTTTTCATTTTCTGTTGGTGTTTAAAAAAGTACAAAAAGAGTAGGTACTGTTTTTTTAAAATATTTTAAGGAATTCGATAAAATATTATCTTAGTTTATCCCAGCAACTAGTAATAATCCATGGTTTACGTAGAAATGTAGAATCTCTGCATGCTGACTATTCGGTTTCATTGTAAAGGAGCGAAATTACACTGTAGATTGCTTTGGCTTTGGCTCTCACTGTCGAATACATTTCTGGTTTAAAATAAGCTAAATATTTCTATTACTTTTGTTCTAAAAGTGCCATTCACTCCAAATCTACTCTACTTTTGTATCTGTTAAGGTAATTCATAAATCAATTCAATATTAAAGACCTGTTGCTTTAGTAATATAATTACGATTCAAAATTAATAATTCCGTAAAAAAATATCCCTAAATGATGGTCATTTGTTTCATATGCTTCGTTAGAAAGAATCTATTTCAGTTTTAAAATGCTCAATTATGCAGTATCTCTCACTTTTATATTTTTAGGTATTTATTCAATTCATTGACGTTTCTGTGAAACATCGAAAACATTATTTTTTCGGACTGATTTTATTCTGCATGGTTTTCTCTGCTTTAATAACCAAATGTTAAATTGATTCTTCAATCATATTATATTAATTTAACATTATTGGTTTTTAGAAATTTTAATGTTTATCAACTTCTTTCTTGTGTATTTAAATAAAACTAATCTTCAATATTTTACTGTTTTGCTATCCGTAGGTTTTTAAACAAAGAATGTATTGAATTGAAAGATTGAATACTTTATTTTGTATTTCTTATTTCTATTAAGTATATAATCACCTTTCGTGCACTGAGAAAATATGAAGCTTACAATACTAACATACACGATGATGTATGTACAACAAGTATGATATACATAACACATCAAATCCTCACAAACTGTATTCACCTCTAGGTATAGCATATAATTAAACTCAGAACTAAACTATCTTACTGGAAACAGTCATTAACTTTCAACTTATGTCACAAGTACACCATCTATCACGACATCCCGCAGCTCCTAACTTGAGTGCTTCTACTAGAAAAACTTGCGGGTTTCCGTTGCTTTTGAAGCGCAAAGCGGAAAAATAGTAGGTTTTCATAAAATACCTTTTAACCTACAATACACAGTCACGACATCCGTAAATTCGTAGTGGCAGCTCTGTTTGAAATGTGGTTCCTACTCGTGACACTCTATCATTCACTTGCCTTCTTAGAAGAGGGTAGAGTGTGTGGTTAAAATTGGTTCTAACCTTGTCGTTTGGTCAAGAATCACGCAAACATGAAACACGTACTGGAAGAATAACGAATCACTATACTTGTAATAATGTTAAAAACATAATCATAATACACACGCAATATGGTGCAGGTAGATCATACAACAGAATAACATAAGCATATCTATGGGTTCCTAAGAAAGTCATAAATAAAACCGCAAAAATGCAAGATAACACACTTCACAATACACCTGAAGAACCGATTTTGCTCTAAAAATTTCACTTTTGTACATTTAAAGTTACTGTCGTCATATACAATTTACAACGCGTATTTCAAACCTTCATAACGAAATTTATATATGACTCGCCAGCATGTTTCGAAAATAAGTCCTGATTTTACATTTCTCAACGTACGTTAATAAAATGTAGGTTTCTCATTCTCGAAAATATCATAAAGTACTCTCTATACACTACTGTCCCTAAAAGAAATATTTATTCATCACTATGTCATTACTTCGCAAACAGTATATTAAAATCATCGTTTATCACAAAGTGTATACAATTCATCGTTTATCCCACAGTATATATAAATCACCATTTTCACAGTGTATAAAAATAGTTTTTCACCCAGTGTATAAAAATAAGCATTTTGTCTTCCTTAAGATCCGTCATAACACCAGGAACACATTTTCATATTTTTATCAACAATCCATCTCATCACGTGATTCCAAGGGTTCGTGATTTGTGTTCCATTGCTACAGAATAGCGCTTCACACTTTAGAGCTGTGGATGCGCTGTAAGAGCAGCGGTAAAATCCCACTATTCGGCCAGAAAAGAGAAGCCCAAGAGTTGGCGATAGATACTGTTAACTAGCTTCGTAGGCGATGGATACTGTTGACTAGCTGCCTTTTCTGTAGCCTGTAATTTCAAACTTAGGAAATACCTATTTGCAGAGAGTCCTTTTGTAGCTTTATACGAAAATTCTAAACAAACCAGCCTTCATAGCTGAGATTATGCTCTGCTCACAACGGGTATCGAAACCCAGTTTCTAGCATTGAAAGTCCACAGACATGCATCTATGCTACTGGGGGTTAACTATTTAATTGCATTTTTATGTATTGGGTTATAATTGCTTAACCAAATTTCAATTTGCCTGTTCCTGATTGAATTATTAAACCCGATGTTAATATAGTTGTTCATATCTGAGTTACTTCTCCCAAACTTAAGCAGATTCATCAAGCAGTCAGTAGCCTACCCAAATGAAAAACAATACCTGTGATGTTCTCAGGCTGTGTTCAGTAGCTAAGGTCGATGTGGGCCATGATGGTGATGGATACCCTTTTGAGTCGCAACATTTTCATCTTTAACCAAGGCAGTGATATTGGTGATTTCGGCTACTGCTTGAGACATGTAGCTAAAAGTTACTATGTCAGTTACATAGAAAAGAAATATATTCCTTTGTAGTACTCTAAGTGTAAGTTTCATTAGCTATTTGAGAGGACCAGACTCATATAGTTTTATCAGTTTTGTAGGTTTTAGCTGGAAGTGATTACGACTTAAATTGGCAAAGCAAAGTATTCAATTAAATATATCAATAAAGAAAAAGGAGTTAAAACTGAGTGGATATATGAAATGAGACTTACTGATTGATAATTGAAATTTTATGATGATTAGCTTGATTGTTGTTAAGCACAATGCAATACAGTAGGCTAACTGTGCTCTGCCCACCACGATTGTCGAAACTCTTTGGAGGGCTCTGAGATGAAAGGAATTGTTTTAATGCGTTTTAAAAATGCCTCATAGTGTCATCAATATACTTTACTAATTTACTACTCATACCCCTATGGGAATGATATTCCAATCCATCAAGGATGCTAGCTTGAAACTGAAACAGAAAATTGTTTTCATGCACACATAAATGAAGTTTCTTGCTCACATAATAGGCATGGAGGGAATATTCACTGAGATATGACAAGTTCAACCACAACCACTCTGATGCACATAATATGTGATATTTGTGTAGCCAGTTACAAATTCAAGATGTTATTGTCTTATACCATACAGCCCTAAAATATGTTCATATCTGGTCTGTCATTCAGGAAGTAGCTCCCATAGCTTTAAGGTATAAGAGACTTTTTCTCGTAATAATGCCAAGACTATAGAATACCAAGAAATGAGACACACTATTACACGTCTGCAAAAATGTTTTCCTTCTAGCTTCATTCATACAAAGACAGTGTGAAATGATGTATCACATGTGTTGGAAAGAGGGGAGAAGTTGCCATATTAGCAAAACTGGCAGAGTAGTCAAGGTTCTTTTTCCAAAAAGAAACACATGAATATACCTACGCTTCTATGCAAAACTGGAGAAGTCATAATTTAGTGCTGGTTATTATCAATAACTTCACCACTTAGGCCAAATATTATCCATTGGTCAGTACAATAACTTGTTTGACTAAACAGTGGATAAGATGATTTGGATCACTTGGAAAAATCTACATTTAACAATAAACCAACTTCAACATTCAGTTGTTTGCAGATTCGTAACAAAATTGGAAGGTTAGTGAAAATCTGCAGTTCACCATATCATACTATGGCTGAGGGATTGATCAATGGGTGGTGCAAAGTTTCAAGCAAATTCTTAATAAGTTTGTGAATCCTGAGCTAACTGATTGAGATAAGCACGTACCTTATGTCATGATGGGGTGCTACATAACCAGTAAAACAGCTTATATGATTCGATACATGATTATCCACTAAGTGCAATTGCATTGCAGTGTTCATAGGAATATTTGAATAATTAAAGCATATGAATATCCTCGTCAACAGATGGATAAAGTGGTCATACATTAAAGTAAATGTTATAGAGCAAACAATTCAGTCTGATGACTCGTTAATACTTTGCTGCATGTCTGAAGGACGTAAGCAACTAGGATTCTGGATATAAAGGTCCATATCTCATACATCAACCTCTCATTGAAATGAACTCTGAATTGCAATGGTCACATTTTGCACCTAAGCATGTTAAGTGCATCAACAAGATAGAACAAATTAACACTAACTAGCCTCTTAAGAACTGTTTGCTTTAGAGATCAGGTTTAGAAGAGCAGTTTGACTGTGATGACAAGAGCACTACGTCATATAACCTTGACTCAACTGATACTGATAGAGAGGGAGATGCTAGCAGTACATATCTGACAATAATAGGAGCTGGATGAGAAAATTCAAATATGGAAGAAGTGTGACTACTCTAATAATGAGCCAAGATGCTGGCATCCTCTTCCTTATCATTGTGACAGTAGTTAAATGCTTGAACAGCAGTTAGAATGAAGAACTATTGAAAAAATAATAACTAAAAGGAAGTGGCATTCCTTGCTGTTTAATAAGTAGTAAATAACAAAATATTGCAACTCTTGCTATCTAAGCCATTGAATGATTATATATTAGTTGTAGCAATTGAACTATTTGTAGAAACTTACTTAGAGTACTTATCAAGTGAAATAATGATTAATTTTGTGCTCAAACTGAAATAATTGCTGATGTCATTGAATGTTTAGTCTTGATATTTTTTCTGGTCGAGGTAGTTGTTATGCGTGTATTTTGTCTTACCCTATTTATTAAATTATTTGTAATATTATAACAGAATTTTTGATTTGGCTACACAGTTATATATATTTTGGGTTAGTTTGTGAAATCAAGTATGATTTTATTTACTTAATCAAAATTATATTTACTTTTGTTTGGTGATGCTAGTTCACTAATTATGAAACTTCAGTGCCAGAAGGAACAGCTGAGTGGATTAGACATTCGCATGTACTTTGGAAAAGTACATTTTTGCAGCAGGGGATGTTTAAATTCACCATTCCATATATGAAATGCTGCATATACACTCTGTCCAAATTAACAACTTTATCCACGAATGATCAAGTCATAGAATATAACATTTAATCTTCATTGTAAGCTGAACTTCTGATCTATCACAGACTGAGTTGAGTTGAAAATTGTAGATCTGACTATTTCTATAAAATCATGATTTCTTACCACTTGTGACCTAAAATAGTACGCTAAGATGCAAATAGACTTTCTATTCAAAGATCTTAAGGAATTCTAGTGGATACAATAGTTTCTGAGATTGATTCATAACCCAGAACCATTAGTGTAGCCAGAAAAAAAAAACACCCAGTGGCACAGCGGTATGTCTGCGGACTTACAACGCTAGAAAACAGGTTTCGATACCTATGGTGGGCAGAGCACAGATAGCCCATTGTGTAGCTTTGTGCTTAATTGCAAACAACCAACTAACTAACTAAGTCATTCCAAGACAGTGTGTTTCCATTACTGTCATTAAATAGTGCATCAGAAACTGCAACTATAGCTCCAGCCTCCCATTCTGAAGATGTGATGCTCTACCTTTCAAATGGCCGTCATGGCACATCTTTCCTGGGCTGTGCCACATTAAAAATAGAGAGAGAGAGAGAGAAAGGACAATGTTCTTTTTATCATACATTGTCAGAAGCACTTGTGACTTGGTCAGTTACTTCAGACGTGCAAGAGCCTAGGCAACCAAGTTGCCCTTAAATGTTTCAAACACAACCCTTCATATTTGATATTAAGATAAAAAATGAGTGGCGTCATCATAGACTGAGTCTTAAGTCTTATATCAGCGAACCTTAGACCATTTGTGTGATGGAGCAATGGGGAATACAGAAGACTCTACATGGACAACTTCAATCTCTGTCAAGAAATAACACCCTGTTAGAGGGGAATTCAGGAAAGTCAACAGGTGTTCTAGCAAACCACCACTTAATAGCAATCATTTACACAGGACCTGGATGCTCATCTATAATACCCTTAGAGGCATCTATTAAATATAATGTGTGTGTCACATTATTTGATTATGTGTCTTGAGTTCTACTACATAGTGTTCGGTCTAATCGACTTAATTTCTGACAGCTCAATAAAATAGTTGTTTTGAATCTGTATCTCGTTTAGTTAATCTCAGAATCATTCTGTATTTCATTATAAATACTGCAATATATTCACTAGTATTTGAGCTCATTATACAGTTATACATTCACTCTTATTTATTGTTTTAATCATAGTAAGGGCGGCACGGCCGGGGGCGCAGCATGTGCATTTGCACAGGGCGGCAGGTTCTTGGGGCGACAAAAATGAATGTCAAGAAATCGGTTCTGATTACCAGCTGCTCCCTGGCCTAGCAAAAAATTCACCGTCAGGCAGAATCGGCATTATACGGTAAAGCATACAGCTAGAACATAACCCAGCTACTGCCGCCTAGAGATGATTCACGGAAAATTCGTTGGGGGTGTGCGGCACAGTGAGCGTTTACACAGGGAAGCAAAACACCTCGTGCCGGCCCTGATCATAGTGATTTATAACTAATCCGTTTTTGTATGTTCTTCACTTAGTTCAACTGATTCAGCTTTAGTTTTGTATATAAATCTATTCTGTGATTTTAATGGTGTAACTGATTTTATATCTTAGGATATTCTGTTATATTCAGATTTGTATTGAGTTTAATTCAAAGTCACGCCAAATATGTTGTAATTTAGATAGTTTTTAGCTTCATTTTATTAAGTTTTAGTCTGAAACTAGGTGCATTTTTATTCATTTTATTTTGGTACAAGTTTTGGTCCAGTAACAATTTAAAATTTTGTAGAAAATTTTATTTTATGATTCAATCCTTTTTGCAGATTTACTTATATAGTCTGTTTGTTTGTTTGTTTTTATTAGTGCAACGCCACATTGGGCAATCTGCTAGTTCTACTGCGGGGAATCGAGCCTCGGATTTTAGCATTTTAAGTCCGTACAATTACCGCTGTCCTCTAATGGTTGTGATTTTGTATTTTATTATATTAAAAACTTTATCAACTATGCGATATCTCTAATTTTCGTATTCTTCAACTTATTTTGGTCTTTTTTTTTAATTTAACACTGCATCAGCTTAGTTTTGTATTCTATGAATTGAATTGAATTTTCATTATGATTTAATTATGTTTAATTTTTACGCTTTTATCTTACTCTTATTTTTAGACTGTTGAAACTTTATGTTTTAATACATTCACTTTGTGTGCCATGGTATCCTATATTTAGTCTATAGGAGGTGATTATCAGAAATTAAAACCTTTAAAGTTACTCTAAATAAGGAAGGATGAGTTGTCACAGTTGGAAAATTGTTGTATTTGGAAAATAATGTATCTTTATTTAGATAATTTTCAGATATTTTTTTTTATTTTTCTTCCACGTGTTTTGAATTTAGATAGTTGGCATAACTAGGGTGTCAAATGTGATAAACCTGTACCAGTCCTCTATCTTAGTCAAAGATTACATATTAGTTAGTCACTTTATAAAGATTTATACTTACTTAACATAGTATCGGCATAATCGCTCTCCTGGGGTGTGATTATACCCAACTTGATGGGCTGACAAAGATTTGTACAGGTTATTATGGTCTTGGGTATATCTCTTTTGAATATGTATATTAGAAATTATTACTAATGTGTTTAATATATCATTGTGTGATACTACACTATAATGATGTATGTGCTAGCCCTTGCAGTGGTAAAGTTAAATAGACACTTGAACTAGAAGCTCCGTTATCAAATACAGCCAAACTGTAAATGTTCTTTATCTTACAGTGAATCCACCACTGTTTTTTTTTTTCGCATACAAGATCAAAGTTAAATTCTAAGTCATTTTTCAGCATTAAGAACCTTGCACTAAATTAACCCATAAGTACAGTAGAAGTCTTCACAAATGATGACCAAGAACTGTGCAAAGATTGTAACCGAGGCTCAATAAACAGAACAGTACAGTTCAATTGTTACTAACTTGATAAGCATTATGTTATTATAATCATGAGATAAAATTCATATGAAAACAATAAAATCACTTTGAGGCCCTATAGTTACAGTATAGTACATCTCACTCGATTCTATCTTTGTTCCTCTCATTCGAAAAATGCCACTTATCCAATATTAATTCATGTTGGTTGTTTGTTTGTCTGCGAACTCTTCCCACAGTTGTGAAGCTAGCAGGTCCAAGCTTGGCAGGCGGACTTAGGGAAGTCCAGGGGGTGTATTTATCTATATGGAGTGGCCCTCCTACTTAAGAGGGCTGAAACACACTTGGCAAATCACCAGACATGATTGGTAGATGGTCGCTGAACCTGAATCTAGCATCATAATTTTTGTTCTTGAATCCCCTCAAGATAACTGGGAAATAATATTTGAAACTGTGTTCCTACTCCCCTCCCACACACACACGAGCTATCGGGATCAAACGTGAAGCACGTGCACAAGTACAATAGACGAGGGTTTTTTTCTATGGGTATTGGTCTTCCTTGGAGTTGTTGTAGAAGTAATTGAAGGAAAATGTGAGCCATTAGGGGAGTTTTTTTACCCCGTAGCGAAGTGCGGGTACATTTGATAGTTGTCAAAATTCTAATAGGTGTAAAAAGTCACTTATTTATGAATTAAAATATTTATATTAAACTTAATACACACTTACATTTCATGTTCAGCATTCTAAACTCAGTTCAATTCAGCGATTAAAATTTGTGTAACTGTTTGTTTTGTTTGTTTATAATTAAGCACAAAGCTACACAATAGGCTATCTGTGCTGTGCCCATCACGGGTATCGAAACCTTGTTACTAGCGTTGTAAGTCCGCAGAAATGCCAGTGCGCCACTGAAGAGCCTAACTGTTTATTGGTTGACTTTGGAGATTTATATTTTACTTGTTGAAGACAGAAGTCATTATTTGTAAATTTTTCCTTCTTTTGCGAAATACAACGAACTGTGAAATTCACTGATGATCATGATGATGTAGCGTAACTATTGCACATTTTTTAAGGAATAATAGCATACTTGCAAGCTCTATTGCATTAAGCGCCAGGCTTCCGATTTTCGTGACATAAACTATCAGTATTCAAACAAAGTATCTTATCTTTTTCACTTTATCTCAAACTACTTAACTGACATGTCCTGCTTATTTCCAGTTTGTTTTTTCAGCTTTATGTTATATTACAGTTGCCAATGTTGCTGCAAGTGAATTAACGATTCATGCAGCTCTACAATGGGACTACAAGACTGTCCTTTTGACTTACTATACGCTAATCATGTATTCCGAAAAATATGTGTAGTTACTACATCACATTCAGTTCCCAACTTTTGAATTCTGTTTACTATATTTTAACACAAGCTTAACCAGCGTGACCTAGTTTATATGTTTGTTTCATATTGCAGAAAAATACCCATTTAAGAGTGTGTTTTTTCAAACTCTTTCCGGTAGGTATTGACATTACCCCCGGACCCCCTTAGCGAGCGCGTGTCTTTAAAACTTATGTTTATTTCTCTTTCTCTCTCTCTTTTTCTAGCTTCAAATGTTGGCAAGTATGTAACATGGAAACACATTGTGTAGGTTGTGCAGAGCTGCTGCATATGGACACTGGTCTATAGAGCTTCTTCAATGTATAAAGTACCTCATTATTGGTGTCTATAGTTAACTTCGTCTACTAGATACTTAGATTTTAGGTGTGTGTGTGTGTGTGTGTGTGTTACATTAATTCTAGGTTTCCCACGTGTATGTATTACGTTAATAAAACGAATCAAGACTAAAATATGTCGAAAAACCACGGAAAGAGATGAAGACAAACATTGTATGTTTCAGAAAGTGAAACCAATATTTCCATTTCTGCTGTACTACATGAGTTATGTATCCAATGTGCAGGTGTCTTCTCCGTTTTTACGAGCTGCTAACATGATTTTGTGTGTTTTCGGATCTCACCTGTTTTGTATAAACTACACAATGGGAAACATAGAATTGTCCTGTCGTATTGAAAATTCCTTTGATTTTGTTCATCAACGTCACTTATAATTTGTCATGTTTACATTGGACTATTTTCCGTGTCCACTGCAGGGAATCGAACCCTGGATTTTAGCGTTGTAAATCTGTAAACGAACCGCTGTCCCACCAGAGGACCGTCACTTATAAGGAAAGAAGCTTTCCTGATGCCAATTGATTAAACCTTTACGGGATCAACCGTAGGACAAAAAATATTAGTTGGACTTGTAAAAATTCCGATCCAGCATAAAATTGTGTAAAAAAATGTTCTCGAAGTCAAAATTATGCCAATTCACTCAATGAAAGGAAGAAAAGTAACACGTTTTTAATCGTAAATTTTTAAATGGGACGGTACTCACGTATTAACTATTATTATAACATTTAATCAGGCTTTGATAAATATAAATGAATACATTTGATTTATAGCTACACGGTTTGTTACACAACTGAAAGTAAAATTGGAGAGCATTTGAAAATTTTCCTAAAGGACAGAAAAATATCTAGCGCCGGGCCAGTTCGTAAAATCAGACAACTTAAATATTTTCTGTGTAACGGAATAAACAACAATAGACCAATAAATGTTAAGATTATATTAGTTGTGCAGCATATAGGAGGGTTGAACCTTAGTGTGCATAGATTAAATAGCACATAGGAGAGTTATAAGTATCAGTTTGTGTATGTGCATTATAAATAACACTAAGTAATTATATTTATGTTCAGTATACAGTAAGCCTAGACATTAGCATAGCTATAAACTTCCTAGTTATAGAAATTAAAACAGTGAAAAGAATAACACGAGTAGACCATTATGGTGATACCTATAGCTATTGCTGTTACAAATTACCCTGATATTTTAGAAAAAATAATGTGATCCAATAACCTTTATTGGCTATATATATATCTATCGTCCTTTTTACTAACTATAGGCTAGATATGTATTCCAACGTGACTCAATAACCTTTATTGGCTATATATATCTATTGTCCTTTTGACTTACTATACGCTAAATATATATTCCAACGTGACTCAATAACCTTTATTGGCTATATATATCTATTGTCCTTTTGACTTACTATACGCTAAATATATATTCCAACGTGACTCAATAACCTTTATTGGCTATATATATCTATTGTCCTTTTGACTTACTATACGCTAAATATGTATTCCAACGTGACTCAATAACCTTTATTGGCTATTTATATCTATATGCACCAAAAGAAGACAGTATAATAACAATATCTTCATGTTTTCTCTAAATTACAATTACAATGAGCAGGAGAAAAGGTAAACTCCATTTACAACCCTAACATTACTGCACAATGACCTACACTGTGCTAAACAAGTTTATTGTGCACTATCACTGATTCACTTTCTCGTATATTTTGCTTAGAGAAGCAATCCATTTCAGGCTTGTTAACCGACAGCGAAGACTGCCCAAGGAATCCTCGTGATTCCCGTAGGCCCAATTTACGGAAAGGGACGCTCCCGATAATACGCTCCTTCACACGCCTACGACATTTGTCATGAAGCCATCTATATATTGTTGCAAACGACGGCCGACGGCTGGATTAAGTGATTTAGCAAACCGAAACTGACTGATGCTCTTTGACGTCTTTGTAATCACGGTATTTCTCGTGATATACTTCTCTATTGTTACTTCTCATGGGGCCGGAAGGAGGCGCTCATTTCCAACTTTAGCTTACCTTGGTCTCTCATAGGATGACGAAGGCAGAAGTATTTTGTTTCTTGTCCCTTGTTACTATATATAATGTTAATCTGGTGTTTTATTTTCCACTTTTTCCAGGACGGATGTGTATGAGGTATTTACCAATTCGTGAATTGCTGATCATGGAGTTTTCAGTTATAAAGCAATTATTTTCCTAATCTCTAGAAATTATTTCGAATACAACTGAAAATTAGTTTGCTCATCTTTTCTTTATATTTTTGTTATAAATATAATTACTTCATTCACAGCCATCAGTAATTAAAGTTGCAGGAAACAAGTATGCCTGGAAGCCTTTGTAGAACTTGTAAGTGTCGTCCAACTTTTAAATCCTTGAAATCAAAACACTGTGTCAGTATCTCTGTCAGTCACTGTCTGTGGCTCCTTAAGAACACGGATATATTCTGCTTCTTAATACAGCCCATTGCTTCAGCAAATACTTCATAGATTCTGTTCATTATTTTTCAATTACACAAACAGTTAATATTTTTTTATCAGTCATTACAATCATTCTTTAATTAGGCTATTATAGCGAACGAAGTTAAAATAAGTCACTTATAACCAGTGGCGTAGGAAGTGAGAGGTCCGGAGGGACCAAGTCCCCTCTCCCTTTTCAATCTGTCCTTGTAAAAATGCATCAAAATTAGGAAAATTACTCTCAGGAAAAGGAGAAGAATGCATAAAAGTTAATCCAAAATCCAAGAACTTGTAGGGCCCTAAGGCGAGTCCTGGACCCCAGCCGTAATGGGTGCACCTGTGTTGCACGTTCCTTCGCTTGGTCAAATAAACCTTCTCATCATACTTTTAAATTTGCCACCTACACCTCTGCAACCTTTTTTTTTTTTCATATGTAAAACTTTATTAACGTAACGTCGTATTTTAATTTATAAAGTCTCTAGAAATACATTGGTTAAAATAGCCACTTAGTTGGTTAACGTATATCGGATCATAATATTTGTTATTTTGAATAACCTATAAAGTTTCCTGAGCAAAACTCCTGACCAAACTAACCGTTATATTTGGCCAAATCTGATCAACAATCATGGTCTAACATACATAGTCTCTAAACCTCTACTATGTTTGTCGTATCCCAGCAGGCTTGATGAACCCTGGTATTGCAGGAAAGGCCTTTTCGGCATTAGACATGGCAGATCTGTAGTCGAAACATTATACTATATTCTCTTTTGTTTTCCCTCTTAGAAATACACACCCAATTGGTTGAGTATTTTAACCAAATTATTTATTATAGCAGAAAAAATATTTTTATTAATTATTTTAAATAGAGATGAAAATTTCGTAATATTACAAATTTCTTTTATTTTCACCAAAGTTAAAATTGAAAATACAATCTACTCCAAGCTGTGCTGATGACCCTTGAATAAGCGAAAGTGGAGTCCAAAGTAGAGGATGCAACAAATCAATCAATATATCTCACAGATTGTATTTTGGATTTTATCTTTGGTGAAAATAAAACAAATCTGTAATATCAATCAAACAATTGGTTCACTATATAATAACAAATAGTAAATTTAGAGTGATGCAACAAAATAACTTATACACATAAATTATTTTAGATTATTAAATGGCGAGCTATAGGATCTTAACAACTTCGTAAATATGAGAAGTGACAGGATGACAGTGAAGTTATATTTAATATTTTACCAATACAAGAACAATATTCATTTCCGCTGCTTGTAGACTTCTCTTTTATGCATTATCGAGGATTTCTTTTGTTGTTTCTCTTACACTTATCACACACGTTATGTTAACTAAAACCAATTTTTTTATCATATCGATTTCACGAAGGTAATATGAGTCATTAATCAAACACGGATGATGTAATCATGGTGACTAACTTGCAAATTTAAATATTTGAGTCACTATCTTAGCTTCATATTGAGTGAGTATTCTTATTATACTGCAGGATAATTGGAATGCTCATTTAATATAGAATCTATAAAATATTTTTGGCGTTGTAGCCTCTACAGCAAATTAAAACGTCTAATTTTTCACGTTCCTTATTTATTTACGCAGCATATAGAAGATCTAATGTTGGTTTGTTTCTGTTATGAAGCGTAAGGAAACTTAAACATTTGTTCGTGTAACCTATACAGCAAATAAATCTGAGAAATTCGTTAATGTAACATATGCAGTAAATACACCTTAAACGTTTGTTTATGTACTGTTTGTTCGCGTAATATATAACTCTTAGACATTTGCCCATGTAACATATGCAAGAAATTAATCTTAAGACTTTTGCTCATGTAACGTATGCAGCAAATTAATATTATGCATTTGCTCATGTTACGTATACAGCAAATTAACCTTAGAAATTCAATAATGTAACACATGCAGTAAATAAACCTTAGATGCTCGTTCGTGTAACGTATGCAGTAAATTAATCTGATGCATTTGTTCATGTAACAGGTGCAACAAATTAATCTTAAACGTTTGTTTATGTACTGTTTGTTTGCGCAATATATGCAGAAAATAAGTCTTAGATTTTTGTTCATGTAACATATGCAAGAAATTAATATTATACATTTGTTCATGGAATGTATGCAGTAAATAAACCTTAAACTTTTGTTTGTGTAACGTATACAGTAAATTAATCTTAAACATTTGTTCATACAGCTCATTTGTTTGTTTGTTTTTAATTATGCACAAAGCTAAACAAGGACTATCTGTGCTCTGCCCACCACGGGTATCGAAACCGGGTTTCTAGCGTTGTAAGTCCGCAGACCTACCGCTGTGTCACAGAGAGGCCAGCTCATTTGATAGATTAAGGAACCTCATCTTGTTTTATTTCAATAACGTTTAATATCTCTTCGTAACACACGTAGCACATACATTTTACGTATCGACTCTTTTCTGAAAAAAAAAACAACATTTAAACAGTAAAAAAAAATCATAATATATGATTCCTATAAGGACAAAGCTTATAACTAATGGATTAATTCAATTTTCTCTTATTTTGTCCACATCTGAAATAAACTGAAGATAGTTTAAAGAAATTTACCTGCCTGCGTCACGTTTTATTTACGTAGTTATCCTTTTAATTACTAACGTTATTTATAGAAAACTTAAATTATGTTTGCAAACACTTTATGACAATAGAGGTCCTGATTTTAAATAAAAAATACATTTTATCTCAAAATTTTATTTGTATAAAGTGAAACATCCAAACTTTTTATGTGTGAGTAATCTATCTCCTAAGTTGTGAAAATGATTCATCGTCACAACGTTCGTTAAACCTCTGCAAACCAGTCCTGTTACCCATCCAATGGTGACGCCTACAGAGATGACTTCATTAGCTGCACTCTATATTAGAGGTAATTTCCTGTTGCTGGAACGACTGATAATGTTCTCCCAAACATAATAGTCACTTCTGGCTTTTAGCAAATGTTTGGTAGGTGTAGCAAACGGTGAGAGAGTATGTTCATTAAGATCAAAGACACCCAAATCTCAATGTTGTACATTAAACAAACGTCTCCTTATCTCAACTTCTGCAGAGCCAAAAGAGGCCTAATTGATATGAGCGATCTCTGTTCCATTTCCTGATGAAGGGTGATTGTACTGGTACGCGGTTACCACCGTTCCGTACAGTCATGACTAGCTGCTACAATAGTAGCCTCTGTTATGGATGTGTCATCCTTCACATTCGAGCGGTCAATGTGCATGATTTAAATCATTTAAGACACTCGTTTCTCTATTCACATTTACACAACACTCTTAGCTCCCGATATCAACCATGTAGCCTCGAGCAATCAGTAAAGTGAGGTGGAAAATACGGTAAAGTGATGTTTCTTATCTTCCCTTCCTCCACACGTATCGTCCTCATCAGTGTGAATATGGAATAATAGAATAAGCTATACTTTGTCTTAAAGTTATTCAATAACACACTGCTTGTATCTGTTTCTTCCAAAGTAACAAAAATATTATGAATATGTTGATATTATTAGCCACAGCTTGATATGACTTGAGTTGGCAAGTGTAACTCTGCTTCAAAGTTTGTTTTTTTAGATCGATTTCAAACACCGTTGATCTCGTACAACCTTTATCTCGTGTGTTGATATGACGTCTATCCCATGAATTATCCACACAATAATAATCTTGGAAAATAATTATATTTGAGTGTTACTTGTAACACTTACCCATAGAGTTACATAATGCTCTCTGCTATATCTATGTGGATGTTTCTCCAACCATTATGATGCTGCCTTTGCTTTTATGTAAAGAGTAAACCGAATATCACTAAGCCAGGTTTGTATTGTAGGAAACTTCTTGTGACTTTTGATTATTAGCAGTTTTTTATTTATAGGAAATAATGTAAAACTACGTTGGTTCTATAAATAGTTAGATATGTTATTACGACATGCATTAACAATTCAGGAATCTTCTGTGTACAGTTTTTTTTTAATTTAAACACACAACAATTATTTTCACAATAAATAAAAAACACGTTCTAAATAAGAAACAAATTCAAGATTGAAAATGCTATGATTGTTACCTTAAATAATATTACTAAAAATATTAGAATATTTAGTGTTCTTTTAATTCGCCGAGTTTTTTAAGATTCTTTTTGTCTTTATGCTAATATTGCAAAACTCATACAACTAGTTTTATTACGTACTAAACTTTAATAATAAACTACAACGTTTTGACATATTTTCTTAGATTATCTTCAGGCATAAAATAACATATCTTTGTTTGTTTTGTTGTTAAGCGTAAAATGGGCAATCTGTTCTCACCAGGGGGTATTGAAACCCGAAGTTAAGAGTTAGTTATAAGCCTTCAGACTTACAGCAGAGCCACTAGGCGGGGGCGCGGGGGCAATTATTTAATTCAATTATATTTAGACAGAAAAAGAACGCTCTAATCGCTGTATAAACTTAATTGAATTAAAGAACCATTACTTCTAGCCTGATGATGACCTAACTAAGTAGGTCGAAATGTTGTTTTTATTGTTAAAGATGAATACTTAATAAAATACATTTTACATTATTTTCGTCGTTTTTCATTTATATTTAAAGTACGATTTCCGTTACATGAGTCAAGAACTAGAATTATATTATAGAATTACGATCAAATTGTTTCATTTTAATTATATCACAATTTTCAAGCGATTTATAAGTAACATTCCTTTGCATAAACACTTATTTTTAATCTCATTTTAAGGAGGCTAATAGCCCACCAGTGGCACAGCGGTGTGTCTGTAGACTTATAATACTAGTAACTGGATTTCAATACCCGTGGTGGGCAGAGCATAAAAAGCCCATTGTGTAGCTTTGTGCTTAACTTTAAACAAACAACGATACTAATAGGACTGTATGTTTTAATTTCATTTTCTTCTGTATGTTTCATATTACTAAAGGTTTAATCTAACGCAACATACCAATCTTTAAGTTTTATAGTTGGAATAATGTATGTTTGTTTCGTATGAGACAAATTAATTAAAATATATAAATAGCATTAACTTAAGGTTATCAATAGTGTTGCCATCTGTATGATCTGCAAATCGTGACATCATCATTACGAGCTCCATTTTGAAATTATTAGCATAGGTGAAAAGAAATACTCCCTGTATGATGATATATTTTATTGGAGGTTATTTATACAGTTGAAAATTCTGGTACATGTGTATGGAACATAAATTTGACTCCATCTTCCACCTTCCTCCAGAAAGCTTCCCTTTTGATTGATCAGGGTGACCACGACAGATAAAATGTTTTTTACTTAATGTAGAAATATTGTTTTAGATTAAATTCAGATTATAACCGCCTATAGTAGGTGGCAGCATCAACAAGATGATGTCACAGACCCTTCCGTTCCTAGTCTTTCTTTTAGCATCCACTATAGAAATTATCACCCAATCCTTGATGGTGAACTTCTACTCAGTGTATTTGCCAGCTTTCTTGGGACGTTACTCTCCAAAATATCTTATGTTTCTGGACATGACTTCTTAAATGAGTTTGAAGAGCTCACGTTTCTGAAAAGGTCGACACGTTGGTCCTGTGAACCCTTTAAGATACTATGAAATATGATTCAAGCTATGCCAATTTTGCAATTATTCCTGTTTCGTAAAGAATATTTTCTATAGAGAAAATGTAAAAAGGTTTCAAGTATTTAAACTTCTCAGATATCATTGCGTTGGATCATGCACTCATATGTTCAACTGAACACTCTGTGCAAGTTTTTGTTTTGGAAACACACCTATATTAGGGTTAAAGTTTAGGCATTCACGACATTCCTCTTCCTTACATTCTTAGACTGTATGTCAAACACGAGCAATTATAAATGGTGAGATAAACGCTTTGTGAAACATTAAAATATTAAACTACAATTCACTCAGATTTTTAATGAAGTGTACACATGATGTTCATTGCTCCTTAACAGCTTTATTTTTATTTTGCTGTCGCTTTGTCGTGTGTAATTGCATTTCTGAACTTAGATTTAAAATCATTATAAGATAATTTAACGGTATTAAGAAATGACATACTTCAAGTGTTTATAGAATGTTTGGTGTATAGAATAGTATTTGTTATTCATAGCTTCAAAATCATTATAACTGAGAAACTTAGGAATTCGTCAGTAAGAGAACACAAGCATTTCGTTGTATAATTTTATTTCTTAGGATAAAAAAATAAAAAAAACATGACGCCTCGTAATCAAAATCAATGCAAATTCACAAACAACTTTAAAGGCTGGATGGAGGTTTATGGTTTTGGTTATTTTTGTCGCGTATAATATTGTTATCATATCGCTATATTTGTGGCATTCTGTTATAGAATATGTAACAACCGGCTATTAAATCCCTGCAGTATAACCAAAGGTTATAAGGAAGACATGTGTTTGAAGCCCAAAGAACGTGAGCTGGCGAAAGTAAATATTAAATGGGACATAAAGGGTAAGAAACGAAATACAATCTACTTAAATCTGTATAGTTTTTATGTTGGCGGTAAAGACAATGCTCGACAGAATGAAACCTAACTGACGAAACTGGTTATACTCAGTGTTTTGATATAAGGACTTAAATAAGTATCAAGACAAGGATGAGTGGCTGATTGTTAACAAAAGCAAAGCTGCCCTCAAAGAAACGTAAAATGCAAGACTAACTTAAGATACAATTCGTAGAAGATTCATTCCTTTTGTGAACGAAACATGACTCTCTCCTTAAAGAGTTGAAATTAGGTACAATCAGTATAAAATATGGAATAGGACTGAAAGGATGACACGTTCGAATGTGACTGAAAGAATCTCATCTACACAATAGAGCAGATGACGTAACATCATAGTTCCACACCGAGGCACCAGAGAGTGATACTGTGTTACTAGAGGGCGGATAGTTCGAAGATGTACCACTAGAATGTGGATAGTTTCACTTTTTATCATTAGGGGCAGATAGTTCCAACGTGTACTACTATATAGCCCTATTTTCATTCTTATGTCTGATTTTTACCCTCAAGTTATTGAACTCTATAAGAAACCATTTTGCTTCAACTAAATATAGAAAAACGCAAGACTTACCATAAATGAAAATCCAATCACTTAAGTAAACCTTCCAGATTTACTATTATAGACACTGAGCGAAAAATTAACAACACGTGTCATTTTAGTTATAGCATCAGGTGAGATATCTCAGTTCCTATGGTTTTCTGTAGAGCAGTCATTTTGAAGTACGAAAGAATAGATCGCTGAAACAATTGGTAATTATAGCATTTTTAACATAAGGAACTCACGAAACATATTTAGAATTGATAAAACTTTATCATTTTACACTTGATATAAAACAATACCTTAACGTGCAATATTTGTAAAACATACTTTAAAAATGTATACATACAAAATGTGTTCGACGAATATTACAGCTTATACAACAATCATTTTCTCACGCGGACTGATACTGTATAAAGGTCAGCAAACGTTTTTCAAGTGATGATAGTCGACTCACATCACAGTGGAAAGTCCGTGGGGTTATTCCAGGAAATAGTGACATTACCGACGATGTATTTTTCTAATTTAGCACAACAATAAATCCAAACGATAGTAAATTATAGTTTTGTAACATTGATAATACACAATTTTATTGTTTACGTTAAAATCTACATGTTATACTTCCGTTTACGGTTTATTATTTTACAAATTTCGTGACTTAGCAAACGTTATAAAGGTAAATGGTAATTATGTTTGTTTTCAGATTTCATTAAAAGCACGAAAGTTAACTTTTTGTGAAGTTCAGATATATTTGATTTTATTATATTACAAGAACTGCCGTAGCTCTTTTGCGCAAGGTTATGTGAAAATAATGTAGGTTTTTATCACAAGCCAGTTATATCTTGTAGAATTCATGTTACTATATATATTGTTACGTATCTGTTTGTTTGTTAATTTCCCGTAGAAATTCTTTCCGAGAAACTTCAGCGATACAAGTCCTTTCTTAATTAAAATTAGTTTATTCTTTCTCGATACAACTTTATAATACACATAATTTCCACAGTCAATACGTACGTTTGCAATCTCGATAACAAAACACACACTTTATATTACTGTCACTACCGCTCGCTTGACTCAATTATCTGTCTCTATATATTCAATCTCTCTATCTATCTATCTATCTGCAATTATATCTCCGCTTTATTTGCCGGACTTATATACTAAAAAAGAGGGCGCTTGGAACAGACTAGAGTTACCAGGAAATGTCATGATCCTTATAGAAACTCCAGCGAGCATGCTTCCAGCGTCGCGTGACTTCTGCTGTCGTAACAATATGTTTATTATACTGTAATTGCTTGTGTTTAAGATCAGATGAGATTTCAAAATTAAGCAGGATATTCTTGTTGTTTAACATGATTCGATTGCTCTGCATTATTGATCAAGTGCATGACTATGAAGTCTAGACAGGCGGAACCGTAATTCGTTTTGTGTGTGTTAATAACATTCCATCTATTTTGTTTACGTATAATTTTAATCCTTATGGTATCGATATGACATCAGATAATGTTCTCATTGTTTTATCAAAATCAAATTTGTGCTGGTTATGTGCGTGTTGTAACGATGAAATCTTCTCCAGACTGCTGCTGTCAGTTAGAAGGAACGTAGGCCTGATGTGAAAGTGTTTGGTTTTCTATCAGTTACTTAAAACAGTGTTATTTTAATGTAAGAAAGTACAACCTATACATTGTCTAAGTCAAATTTTCAGTTTTTCTAAATACATTTTGGCAAATTACAACTTGCAGTTACAAACCCAACAGTGTAACATGTAATTGATAATACTCGCAATTCACTTACTTAATCTAGGTCACACCATGACAGTTGTTGTTCATGAACATTAATGACATAAATAGCGCCTATACCACTGTTATGACTATCTTAGCTCAGCCAGCCTGATGAGCTCTATTATTGGACGAAATGCCTTGTCGGTATGGCAAACACATTATAATATCTTGTTTTAAGCTAGATTTTCAATGTTTTGATTTATGTGTTTGCTAGAGGGAGCTGCTAACATGATGATGCCCTAGATTTGCAAAATTTATAAGAGTAATTCTTAGAATAGCTAGAATGTTAATGAACAGAGACTTTGCGACAAAGATACATTAAGAATACGAAAAACATTGAAAAATTAAATCAGTTTTCAGTTCGTTCAGAGATTCAGAAGTTAGTGAATTATTCAGACTAGTGTTAGTTATCGCGCATTTTCAATTACTCGACTGATTAACCGTGAAATTGTACAAGTATCTATTTGTACGTCAGTCGTAGTACCATTAGCGAGTACATTTCTGTTGAAAATAAATGTTCTTTATGAATTTATGTCTATAGCTTGGATCAATGTGAACGTAGATTGTATAAACATTAACATTATAAAACAAATAAACTAATTTGTTATTATTTCGTGGACTAGACGTTGCACTATTTTCACCAAGTAATCTGAAAGGAATCTGCCGAACGACAGAAATCGTAGAACATGTTAAATCAATTATTAGCATTAATTCATATGTTCTTAGAATGTGACATCACACACATTGTAGTTCTAATATTCACAGTAACTGATGATCCTATTGATATTGATAACATAGCTAAGCTTCACAGGCAGAAAACATGTAACTTGAAAGCCAAAGTTTTGTTTCTTTTTTGTTCTGCCTACAAAGATCAATTCATCAACCCTAAAGGTAAATGAAACAGTAGCTTAAATTTAACATACAAAAGACAAGTAACTTAAAGAAAACAAACGTTAAACTTCAAGGTGGTTGAGCCTACACTTAACTTCCAGCGCTTCCGGTCTGTCACCCATACATTACCCATGACGTCAATCGACTATGTTATTTTGAACCAATCGGAAGCCAGATGACGAACTGTTGCTACCTGCTTGACATTGATATTTGAGTATGCTATCAAATGACACAGTTTATAATAAAGTATTTTTGTTCTAACTTTGGGCTCTTGAGTTAATGTTTCTGTACACTCAGTAATGTGATTCTAAAACTTATGAATGAAAGCAAAGAAGAATATGTATTAATATGTCAACATGTAAGATCATGTTCAAATAAAATAGGAAAAGCAAAGAAATTCGTATGTCTTACATTAAGAAAGCCTAGGGACATCAAAAGTGACAATCGGTTTTTGTGGGTTGATAGTAAAAACGTTATTTGATTAACGTATCATTAGTGAGACCAGACTGATAATGAATGCATTTATTTATTATATCAGAATCACAGTTAATGAAACTGAACACGTACGCCTTTATGCTTAATTACACTAATCAGAGATTACGACCTTGTGTATAAAGTTTGTAACAGTAACAGCTTCATAATGCTTGGATAATTTTCCTGGTGTCTTCCGATGGTCAGCAATAAGTCCGAGGGCTTATACCGATAAAAATCGATTTTGTAGCTTTGTGGTTAACAATGGGCAAACAAACAAACTTTCATAGATTAAAATAACCAGAGTGGTGACACTACCGTACGTCAAATTAACATAATTTACAGTCTCACACCAGCGCTTGACATTAAGTATTCCCTGGGACAAGTGAGTCTGATTTGAGTAATTTCAAAACATTTCTCTATGGATAAGTGAAAAACAATGAAAATACTTACATTGTTGATAGTACCTTACCGTTTGCTTGTTCGTGTTACTTCTTTTGCGCATCGCTAGGTGCGCATCCGATAATATGAAGTACAAGCTGAGGTACTCGTCCTTTGTCCGGGTTATGAATGTGGGTGTGGATGCTATGATAAATAACACAAAATTCCTAACTCTCACACAATTTATTTATAACATAATATATTATTACAGTATTGATGCTAGAAAAACAAGAAGTCTTGATAGAAATTAACAAAAAAACCTATAACCCGAGCGCTTTCGAAAGGTGGACCTTTTTCTTCAGGGCCAAACTCCATACAGAGTGCTTGTGCACTCTCTGAGATATATAAGACGCTGTTGTGCTCTTCCTCACACTGTGTGTACGTTGTTTTATAAAAAAAATAATTAGTTTTTGTTCTTCGTATAAGGACATGGCGCTCTCTATGAATATAATTAATGTTAATTACGTCAAAGATAAAACATGCTCAATAACGCAATAATATGTCGGTGGAGAGTTGTGAACCCCCACTAACATGATCCTTGTACCAAACTATCATCCCACAAAGTTTGGTTGATATTGGACTAGCGACCTAGGAGTAGTTAGATAATGGACAAACAGACAGACACAGAGATTTTATTTGCGCTTTATATGTATGGATGAGTTTTCGAACAATATTTCGTTAATTTTTAATACCACGTATTGTTTTCTAAACACGTAACTTAATATATTTGTAGCAAATACTTTTCTGTACAAATGATTTAATCAATGATTGATATACTAATTTTGAAAAAGTGCAAAAGCAGTTTAAATGTTTGTGTTTGTCACCTTCACGAAACGAAACTTTATGGTTAAAAACACACACATAACATTAACTTATCATACAATATAATTTGATTTATTAAAAATAGAGACAGCTAAGAATACATGTTTCGGCGGCGCATTTTCTCGTCATCATGAAGAGTAAGGATTACAAGTAGGACTCTGACTTATATATATATACATAACGATAAATTTACATAAATATGTCGTTATACTCTCCATCGCCATTCTCGGCCTCACACAATATCTACACAGAGCATTCCAGTAAAGCTTACAAAACCAATTTCCAGTAATTAATTTCCACAACTCCGGGACCAAAATCTGTTCTTTAATAACATATTTTTTAAATTTCTACCGATTCTTTAATATTTAGTTCCTACTTAAACTTAACTTTATTAATCAATTTAATTAATATTAATCATTTTTAATATTAATCATTTTTCCAGTCTATAACATGAAATGTGCTTGCCACATGTTCCGTGTGTGCGTTTTTAATCTCTTACCCGTGCTCACGGCTGTCTACTTTAGTCAAGTCTTTAAGGTCTTTGTTAAAAAAAAGAATAGCAAAGGTATTGTTTCTATAATATTTAATTTATAATAACATTATAATAAAACAAAAATGTGACTACATATAGAGCAAGTGACATTAAAATTCATCAACTGAAAAATATCATATATTTCCCCTACATATCAAGCGTTGTTTATAGTGAAATAACCATGGAAGATAATTATCAAAGACCTTCGTTTACATTCTTTTGCAGCATCAATTTACCAGTGTTTGCCTCTTTACATATCCCCCAGTGGACTTACAACGCTAGAAACCGGGTTTCGATATCCGTGGTGGGCAGAGCACATATAGCCCATTGTGTAGCTTTGTGCATAAATTCAAACAAACAAACTCTTTACATAGTGATTACACATTTGCGAACCACGACAGTAAGAGTAATTTAACTTTGACGCATTTTTAAAAAAAAACAACAATAAAACTACTTACACTTGTGTGAATGATGACGACAACCGTGTATCATGAAAGCAATTAATTACATTCAGTAAAATTAAGTATAATTCAATTTCAGTAAACCACTGACGTGAACTTGACCATAAACAGTTGCAAATTTACATCAATACAAGTTGTGATCATATTTAAACTTCACGCCTTATAGTATGATGCTAAAAACATCTAATAACTCAACAAGAAGAAGAACGTTCTTAATGTGATTCTGTATGAAGTGCTCCTTGTTTTGGTTTTTTTACGCCGAAAAATAAAGCGATAAGGTTTAGAATTCTCCTCTCTGGAAGGGCTTTCCGTGAAACTCAGGAAATGATACCACTTAAGGATGCATATTCAACGCTATCACATTTCCAAGCACGAGTGATGATAATTAAGAGGGTAGAAGGCGTTGTAGAACCTAAGGCATTGAAACTGGCACTACCGCATGTACTCACAAAACGATTTCTGTTAGCAGCTGTTAGACTGTTACTGAAGTCTGCATGAAATATTAATTAGCTACTTCAAAACTCATGATGTTCTTATCGTAGTTTTTCTCATGATTGTGTGCACCTTACAGTAGAACTTCATCACATGTAGCGTCATTATATTTTTAAATGAGTTATAAAAGGCCTTCATCTCTGTATCAAGTTTAACTGGTTTTTGAAATAACACCAACAAAGAAAAGCTCCAGGAAACAATCTTAGCTGTTATCACTTTGATGTTTTCTAGTCAGGTGGTTAATGGTGGAAGAGGAGGGTCAGTAAATGCCAAAATTTCTATCGCGCTTCTACTTGGTTTTAAATAATAAACTACTATCTCTCACATACTTTGTACGGTAAAAAGTTATATTTCTTTTACCTCATTCTATCTGGACATTTCTGAACAACAAAAAACGTTAAACACGTTAGTTATATCATTGTAATCTTCTACATGTTTTATAAACAGAAATCAAGAAATTACATGTGTTTCTTTTTTCTGTTACTTTCCTGCATTATCGTCTATATATGTGGTTCACTTTTTTTTCATAGCTTATTTTTAGATTCCGAATTGATTAATTTAACAAAGTAGCTGAAAAATGGCCACACTTAACACTTAAAAATATACTTGACAAATATAATTGTTTTTGAACTTAAAACAAACTGTCAAGGTTATAAACTTCAATACAACTTTTAAATATTGCACAATGTAATGTCAAATTTAAAATAAAACAAATATAACTTACTTCCTTTTTAACGTTTAAAAGAAAAATGTAAATGTAAATCAGTTATTTGCACTAAACTTTAATACGTCTTGTGTTTTTAGTGAAAGTAGCCCAATAATAATTTTCTTCGCATCTTAACTCCAATTAGCATTAGTTTCAGCTTGCACTTGGCATAGCATTGTTTGATCAAAATGCTATGGGGAGAAAAGGAGATTGTTTGTTTGTTTTTTTTTTAATTTCGCGCA
>NW_013666357.1:67073-88450 GCF_000517525.1 Limulus polyphemus | reverse complement strand
CCTTAACCACCTGGCTATGCCGGGCCAAGAGAAAAGGAGAACGTACGTCAACAACGACCTAAGGTCATGTACTTTTTTCTACATTTTTTGTCAATAAAAGGTAAACAAGTAAGAATAGGGTGTTTAGACACTCAATTAGAATAATATTACAAAATTTTCCATTATTTAAATACTGACGAAGTATTTTATCAATAATTTCAATAGAAAACATATTTTTTTACACACAAAATTTTTGTTATTAACAAATTATTTGTGCATACTATAACTTCGTACGTACTATTAATTTCAAATGCACGATGAATCGAAAATTTAACAAAGTTTTCTTTTAAAGACATTGGAAAATAAAATTTTCGAAATTAAAGTATATATCTGCAAATGTTTTCTTATCATGTTACACATTGAAACTCTCTAACTTTGTTACAAATTAGAATGTCCAAAAAGGAAAATTGATGTTCTTCTGCAAGCCTTATGCTGTTATGTCTACTGTTTAGGTGGCTTAAAAATTGGAAGTTTTGATCAGAATTCCTAAAAATAGTGAAGGTGTCATCTACATATCTGCGGTAGTAGAAAGGTTTGAACCATTTAGGGTAACCATTGTTTTCCATGATGACACAGAAACAAGTTGCCGAAGATGGCGCAAGTCTTGAACCCATAGTGACTCCATCGATCTGATGATAGCTGACCATTCAAGACTTGCGCCTACAATCTTTCTTTAAATTTAAGGACGATATTTATATGTTACAGTCGTCCTTAGTAGTTTACAAATTTACTTGTCCTTGCTGTCAGCAAGGTTATATTGGTTATATGAAAAAGAAACTGATAACTAATATAAAAGAACACTCGAATCTCAGATCGCCCATCAAATCTAGTATAGTTGAATATTCCTTAGGAGATTGTGAGGTAGTCGTTACATCTAATTAGTTTATGATCCCACCTAGAGCCAATGTTGAAAGAAGCTTTTTTCGTATAAACGAGAATCTTCTGATTTACAAACTGTGGCCTGAGATCAACGTCGTTGAGTCAGCAAGTATATTACTCTTAATGACTGTAAAATGTAAAATTTCCTTTTGAGCTGTACAATACTTCCTTTCTGCAGCATTTACTGCCTTGTTATTTCGCATTTATTTCGCATTTTGTTCTCGTGATAGCATTGCTCACAATGCAAAATCACCTGCATCTTTATCCATTTTAAAAACATCTTAAAGAAATGGATATACTGATGCAGGAGTAATGGCTAGTTCTTTCTCCAGTTTGTTGAGTACTTGTTCACAAACAGCAGTCCAGCAAGAGTTGTTTGGCTTTTCAAGTAATTTGTGTAGAGGACAAGCTATTTCAGGGAATGATATTACAAAACAATAATAGTAAAAATACAGACCCAGAAATCCTTTTACCTTATATATTCCTTAGTGTTGGCCATTTCTGAACAGATTCAATCATATTTGAGTCTGTAGACACTCCATTTCCACTGGTTAGGTGTTCACACATCTTAAAATTAAGCTTTAGTTTTCATCACTATTTCTCTTAGCCCATCGCAAAAATCATCAAAAATCAAAGGTCTTCCTACATGTAATGAAGCCATGTACATAGATGAGTACAACATTTTAGGGTACTCCAAAGAGAATACGTTTCACTAGTCATTGAAATGTAGCAGGTGCATTTAATTCTCTAATTGCCTTGTCAGCTTAAACATGCTAATGTCCACTTTTCAGATGTAATACTTAAAACCACTTTGACCCATATAAGAATCCAAAGTAAAGTCACTTCTTGGCAGTAGGTAGGTATTTTATTGACTTCATTCACCTCCAGTAGTCCACACAGAACCTTGTGGATCCATCACAAGAAAAGTGGGTAATGTTTAAGGAATAATACTTGATTCTTCCTTCAGGTCAAACTTCAGTGTTTGATCCTATTATGCCCCAAGCAATGGACATATATTTATTCCTAATAAGTCTTGATATGATAATTTCACTTCTTAGTAGGATAATGACTGCTCTCCTTTTCTCCTTGTTGTCATTAGAAATTCTGCCTCTGATTGCCATCTAATGCATACTGATTCGTTTCTCATAGACCGTGCACCTGTTTGAAGTAAATCTAACCTCACAATCATGTTTTCATAAGTTGCATTCGTTCTGGTTATCAATTACCCACACATCATGGAACGTAGAGAAGCTTGCAACTTTCTTATTGCTGTAAATTTATGCTTACTTGCTATTCACACCAATTCACCCCCTTGCTTCATCTCTGGAGGAAAGTTCCAGATCAGTTTGAACAGTTGTAGCCATAGAACTAATGTCAATCAAATTATTGATAGGTTTCCTATCAATGAATTTATTAACTCGTGGAGTAAACCGCTTGAATAACAAACTTCTCTTAATTGGGGCAGATTGAATTTTCTCAGCTGAACTTTACTCTTAACTTCAGCGAATTCCTGTTTTAAAATGCACGTTTAGCTCTTTATCTGGTTGGGCTCTTGGACTCATCCTTCGGGTATTTCTTTGATTATTCATAGCCTCTGCTGTAATGTCCATGTTTCCCATACTTATAACAGTTATCTTTTTTGACATCCTTTAGGAGAAGTTTTTGTTTGTCGTTCTTGTCAATATGCCTTTTCAAGATACAGTTTAAATTTTTAAGGTTCACTTCTCCTGCTCTGAGTAAATAGTTGTCTAATTAATCATTTGATTTATTATTGACTTCTACCAGAAATAGTTGGTGCGTCCTAAAT
Organism: Limulus polyphemus; assembly: GCF_000517525.1. Classification (NCBI taxonomy): domain Eukaryota; kingdom Metazoa; phylum Arthropoda; class Merostomata; order Xiphosura; family Limulidae; genus Limulus; species Limulus polyphemus. The sequence continues at coordinate 85,725 of NW_013666357.1, read as the reverse complement.
ACCTGGTCTGACAATCCTATGATTTCTGAACGGAGCTTTTAGTTGTTTGTCTGCAAATGTAATTGATTCAAGTTCCATCACTAACTGCTAAGTTTTCTTTAATGATGTACATCTACTTTTCTTTAGACTAATTCATATAAACCTTCATTTTACGTGCAGCATCTAGATAAAATAACTGGTCAAGCCCTTCGACATCTTTGGTGAGTTTAGCTAAGGTATCATCTTTCCTCCAAACTCTGCTTCTGAACTACAAACAAACAAACTCTTACGTGATGACGACTTGATATTATGGGGTCAAAACGTTGTAGCTATTATACTCAGAACTTGCCTAGTGTAAAAGTTGCTTTTGTACTTTTTAATTATTCGGTTTAGTAAATTTCTCGCTAAACATCAATATAATGTTTATTATTCAAAATCAACAGAATGGCAAACTCTCGTTCTTAGATGTTCATTTCTTAAATAACCGTGTTATACTTACCACAAACGTCACATTTCACTCCTTCAGTCTTTAAAGAGAATCTGATAAAAACCCTGTTATGCAGAACATTTCAAATATATATAGAAATCAAAACATTTTTGAAGAAGAACATTAGACAACTGCTTAGAAGAAATAGTTTTCCGTTTTCATTTCAAAATGGAATAATTTACACCAGAACTAAAAAAATAATCTCAATACACCACATCTGTTTGTATGCTAGATGTTCCAATAAACACTATCTGTTCTGGATCAGTATTCAGTTGTTCGACGACTTGGGAGAGTCAGGTTTTCAGCGGACGTCTTCCTCCCCAACAAACACTGTTATTTTAGTTTGGTTTCTTTCGAATTTCGTGCAAAGCTACACGAGTGCTATTTGTGTTAACCGTCCCTAATTTACCAACGAATAGTAGGATTGACCGTCACATTATAACAACCCCACGGCTGAAAGGGCAAGCATGTTTGATGGGACGTGGATTCGAGCCCGAGACCCGCATAACGTCTTGACCATGCCATGCCATGCCATGTCATACAGTACTCAGGCACTATATCATACATGATTAAGTTTGGTTTGTTTTGAATTTCGCGCTAACCGTCTCTAAATTAGCAGTGAAAGACTAGAGGGAAGGCAGCTAGTCATCACCACCCACCGCCAACTCTTTGGCTACACTTTTACCAACAAATAGTGGGATTGACAGTCACTTTATAACGCCCCCATGGCTTAAAGGGCGAGTAGATTGCGCGTCGAGCGCCCTAACCACTTGGCCATGACATGATTAAGAAGAAATGTATCAAACAGCCATATCCATACGTTTAGTAAAAATGTGTCTGTAAAACGTAGTATAGGTTAAAAAGACTTCAATTTTAAAAACAAACAACATCCATTGAATACCTCGCTAATGGTACGTGAGTTCGTACCCAAGGTGCAACAAGTGATATATTACATCAACCACTAGAAGGCTCTGCAGTCGAACTATAAAACATTCTTAACGCTAAAACCTACAACACCGATAGTACTACAAACCACTGCCTAAACTAACGTGATGTTATGTCTACTTCCGGATTTTTCTGCATCATTTTTCCTTCCCTGGAAGGCCTGACAGGTGCTGGTAACTAGGGCGACCGTCTCGTAATCTGCGGATCGCGATTTCGAATCCCCTCACCGAACTTGCCCTCCCCTTCAACTGTAGGAGCCTTATAATGTTACGGTCAATCCCACTTTTCGTTGGTAATGAGTAAACCTTCCCTCTAGTCTATCAATTTCAAAGTAGGAATGGCTAGCGCAGATATCTCTCGAGTAGTTTTGCGTTGGATTTAATAATCAATTATATTTCCTGGAAAAAAAAATCCACCTTGGAATGCTAGAATTATTAATCTAAGAAGATCAGCCCTTAACCATAATACGAGCGCACTACCACTACATCTTCAGTTCTGAATATGTAAAGAGAAGAACAAAACATGAATTTTGACTGCAAAACTTAATTTTATAATTTCTGTCTTTCGGGAATTCTCTTTGAGCGGATAAACAATCTGGCACTTAACAACTAAAACTCAGCGTGAGAGAATTAATCTGTTATTATCTGTCTAGTTTCCTTTTACAATAAAACTAGTAAACACTATATAAACTTATCATTGGTGAACTATGATTCATCGTCAGTAAGTCGTACGATAGTCTTGGCCAAAATGTTTGCATATTTTGTAACAAATAAGATCGTTATTATTAAGATGGAATACAAATATACTTAGCAATGTAAAACTGAGAAATGCATGTTATATTAAACATCTACATATGTAATTTGCATAACGGGACAGGTTCTATGGACATCATGAACGATTTACTAGACACAACAGCAAACAATTTTATCAGATACCTGTAGAAGGATGTGTAATTCAGCATTTTACCTATCACAACAAAACCTTAACAAAACATACATTATGACAAACCATAACATCAAATTATTAAAATAGCGTCTGTAAGTTTATATCAGTTTATATTAAACATTCAGTAATTGGTTGGTCCTCCTCGTACTCTAATAATCTCCGCAAGGCATGACATGTTGTCGATGAGGCTATTGATGTAATTCACCGTGATTTCATCCCAACTTGTCACTAGAAGGCGCTGCAACTCAGTTACAGTAGCTGGTTTAGGGTCGTGGTTAGCAATTTTCCGTTTCTCCATCGGATTACAATTTGGATACTTTGCTAGCCATGGCAATCTTGTAACATGCTCCTGGTCGAGATAATCCTATACAATACACTCACTGTGGGCAGTGGCACTGTCATGCTTGAATACAAAGTAATTGCCAAACCTTGCTCTAGCAAATGTCAGAAATATCGTCTCCATGTGATACCTGTTTCCCTAGAAGATATGAAGAGCAGTACTTCCACCATGATGCCCAAACATGTACTGCACCACCACCTGTTTGTTTCCTGTGGGAAAGACAGTTTTCTCTTATCCATTCTCCAGGCAAACGCCAAATAATAATCCTACCATCATCTTTAACAAGCCGGAAACAGGACTAATCTGAAAAGACGACATTTCGCTTTTGTCCTAACTGCAAATTCCTATGCTGTTTTGCCCAAGTAACACGGTTACAGCGGTGAATTCTGGTTAATATCGGTTTGCAGATAGCCTTTCTTGCAAAATAACCTTATTTTATTAGTCTCCTATTCACTGTTCTTCTGGATACCAAGGAATCAATGTGTTCATGCCATTCGTGTCGTAAGTTGTTGCAAGGCTTCTTTCGACCTTGACGTGTTAACCTGATCAAAACATGGTAATCTCGGGCAGTAGGTTTTCGGTGTCTACCAGTAAACTTTCCTGGAACAACGTTTCCTCTAGTGCGATGACGTTTCAGGGTTCTGGATACGGTACAATGGGGGGTGCTCTATTGTTCTGGCAATGTCCGTTTGCTTCATACCATTTCTAGACAGTCGAACAATTCTGCGCCCTATAACTTCTGATACGTGACGAGGCATGACTCTACACCAAGTACAGAAAAATTGTGTGAACAAAGCGTTGATCTGTTTCGAAAAGGATTATATCAAAATCACACTCTTTTATATAAAACAGTTGTGTATGTGTATTTTGACGAATAAATCTCAAAACAACTTATACACACCAGAATAACAACTCATAAATATTAGTCTGGTCATACGCTACCTTCTCTGTTACTACTCGGGCATTTACTCAATAACTACTTCATGCATGTAGACGATAACGTCAATACAGAACTGTATGCAAACATTTTGGCCAAGACTGTATATCTTACCACTTTTTTATTATACATAAACTTAGTATAGAATATCATAAAATTTACTACTGCGTTTTTAAGTTGTGTTTATGTCTTTTACACATAATGGTATTTTATGTTGTTTTTTTTCCTTGGACAACTATATGATCAAATCATTAAACATTTCACGATGAAAAAAGTTTACTGGTTTGATATCAGCAAGATATTGCTGGTTATAGTTGTTACTTACAATATACTATAGTAACATACAACAGGGAAGGCTCACCTCAAATCCACGTCAAACGAAAGTGTCTCAGAGAATATGTTATTATTTGGATAACTTATGGAATCAATATATTCCGTAGAGCTTAAACTTTTCACATGTCCTTTGTTTTATAGTACCATTAATTATATTAATTGAAAATAGATTAAGGAATACTTCTTAAAGTCACCAGAAATCTATGGCATAAATTCATAATACGTATTTGTAAATTTGTGATTTTGAACATTTTCATGTTATCATTTTACAGTGCTAACATTTATCGTGGAGTTTTGTTGACTTTCCATAACTGTTGTTCATTGTCGATATCGCTCATTCGTAAAGGAGTTTTTCATTGAATTTTTTTACTATTGCCATCTAGTGGTAACTGTAAAACATACATTATGGCTTATTTTATAAAACATAAGAAGTAAGGTTTGGTTTGTTTTGAATTTTGCGCAAAGCTACACGAGGGCTATCTGCGCTAGCCGTACTTAGAGAAAAGGCAAGTAGTCATCACCACCCACTGCCAACTCTTGGGCTACTCTTTACAACGAATAGTTGGATTAATCGTCACATAGAAGTAAGGAGACACCTGTTGTTCATGATATGACACTCTTTCATAAATCCACTTCTGGAGCTCTTCAGTTTGAAATTCATAATAATAACTTCCGTTCAGAGTGATATATGTTCTTAAGAGTAGATCTAAAACTCAACCTTGTCATCAGTATAGCTAATTAAATATACCTTTTTAACGTTTCTCTTATAAAAAACAGAATGTATTATTTCGTTACTTGAGCCTTTTGCCCTAGGGTTAGGAAGCTCGATTCACAATCTGCGGGTCACCGGTCCAAATCCCATCACCATGGGAACGATATAATAAAACATTCAATCGAACTTTCGTTGGTAAAGAATAAACCAAGAATTGACGGTGGGTGTTATTATCTAGCCGCCTTCTCTCTGACTATCATTTCTACGTTACGTACGGCTAGCCTTCGAGTAGCTTTGCGAGAAATTCAGCAAACGAACAAACTGTTACAGATATTTTCGGTTATAAACCCAATAATATCTCACAAGGTTCAGCCAGCTTAGGAGATTTAGGTTAGTTCTAAATACATATTCTAAGCTAACAATATTTCTAATAATTTGTATAGACACAAAAAATACTTTTAAAATTATTATCTAAGTTTCTATTTTATATTTGACAGTAAAATAAATGTAACATATCTTGAAACATCCCTTCCTAAGGTTTTCTATGTGAAAATAGGCCCGGCATTGGTTAGGGCGCTCGACTCGCAATGTGAGGGTCGAGGGTTAGAATCCCCGTCCCACCAAACATGCTTGCCCTTTCAGCCATGAGGCGTTATTATGTGACGGTCAATCCCACTATTCGTTGCTAAAAGAGTAGCCCAAGAGTTGGCGGTGGTGATGACTAGCTGCCTTCCCTCTAGTCTTACACTGCTAAATTAGGGACAGTTAGCGTGTAGGTTTACGCGAAATCGGTAACAAACAAACAAACAACTATGCAAAAATAGATAAATGTTTAATACGTATAATAAATAAATAACAACACAAATAGCCATATAATACTTTGCATAAGTAATTTTACATCTTAAGGTTACGCTACATAAGAGAAATTCCGTTTTTGAATGAAACATTATTCAAACAACCAATTATCCTGAATGGGTGTTCTTTCATTAATTGCAGTATTCGAATATTGTATTTATTCCTATAGCATGATAAGATTTAGGTGTAACAACATGTGTATATGTTGTTCTGTAATGGTAGTACATTTCGCTAGAAATAAAGAGAAACATTAGAGGTAAGAGTGTAGACCAAATGAAATAGAGTAGGAAGTTCAACGGTTTACAAGCAGGACCCACAGATTAGAAACAGTTTTCAAGATAGAAAGCTATCAAGATAACCTGAAAAAAATAAAAGGCCTATGATTAAATACATATGAGTCACTATACCCCAAGTTAAATGCATCCAATTCGTACTAAAAGCAGTAAAGAGGCAGAAAAGTTACGTGAAATACTTGCAGTAGCCTTATAGTTGAGTTAGTAAAAGATTCATAAAAGTTACGTGAAATACTTGCAGTAGTCTTATAGTTGAGTTAGAAAAGAAGCAGAAAAGTTACGTGAAATACTTGCAGTAGTCTTAGAGTTGAGTCAGTAAAGAGGCAGAAAAGTTACGTGAAATACTTGCAGTAGTTTTATAGTTGAGTCAGTAAAGAGGCAGAAAAGTTACGTGAAATACTTGCAGTAGTTTTATAGTTGAGTCAGTAAAGAGGCAGAAAAGTAATGTAGAAAATCTGCTGCTTTCTTATACTTCAGATAGTAAACAGACAGAAACGTTTAATGAAATATTTGCATAAATCTTACAGGGTGAAAAATGTCAAGTGAAATGCCTAGAGTAGTTTATAGTAGAAACAGTGAAGAGACAGAAAAGTGAATTACTATAGTAGAAACAGTGAAGAGACAGGAAAGTGAATTACTATAGTAGAAACAGTGAAGAGACATGAAAGTGAATTACTATAGTAGAAACAGTGAAAAGACAGGAAAGTGAATTATTATAGTAGAAACAGTGAAGAGACAGAAAAATGAATTACTATAGTAGAAACAGTGAAAAGACAGGAAAGTGAATTACTATAGTAGAAACAGTGAAGAGAAAGAAAAGTGAATTACTATAGTAGAAACAGTGAAGAGTCAGGAAAGTGAATTGATATAGTAGAAACAGCGAAGAGACAGAAAAGCGAATTACTTGCAGAAGTCTTAAATCTTACAAGTGAAAAAGTACAAAGGGAGAAACGTCAAGTGAAATACATAAATTAACTTTATACTGGAATTAGTATAGAGGCAGAAAAATTACGTCAAATATTTAGATAAATCACAACGCACCGATACTCAGGAACAGGTCCTCGGTCGAGGTGCCCTCTCCAGTGGTTTCGGCCCTTTATCCTCGAGACGACCATCAGATGAAGAGCGGTCCAAGCAGTGAACACCACTGTCAGGTGATTAAGTTCCTGCTCGGTCTTTTGAATAGGCATCATATATTCAGCAGGCGTGTTTTCACTGTTTCAGTGCACACGAACGCGTGTACTCGCTCCATACTTTTGTCTTTGCTGCCTTCATACGTTTTTCTTTCGTCACTTTTCTCTTAGTTTTCCACATACGTCCAGCTTGTCCATAAAAGCGGCGACAAAATTGCTTGCGTACTCCCTGCACCCTACTTCAGTCGCGAGACAATGGATCGTCCACCCTCTATTCTACAAACACTAACGACCTCAAAGTACTTATTGATTTTATACTCGTGTGCTACACCGATATTTTCTTCCCATGATACCGTCAACTCGTCTGACACGACAGCTATCTTCTTCTCTGACAACAATGCAATCTTGGGTCTAAGGTCAGTAGCCGTGATCACCTGTGGGGAGACCATCTGTGTGATCTAAGTCCAGTCGATGGCTATCAGTAGGATGCTGTTTCTTACCCCTCTCTTTCAGTGATGTTTTTCTCTTTTCTCCTTCATTCGCAAATTGAGTTGTTGAGCCTGCTGCAAAGTTACTCTTGTGCTTCATCGTCTTATCCACTACCTGTTCTAGTACTTTCTTGATTCTCTCCAGAACCAGATTGTGTCTCCAGATGAAAAGACCTTCAGTCAACGAGACTTCATGACCGGCTAAGATGTGCCTTTCTTCCACATTTGTGGATCTTCTCTTCGATTGTTATTTTCCATTTACATAAGACATGGGGTGACAGTAGAACGTTACACGTGGCATCAACAAGAAACTTAAACACCAACGGCTCCATCGACTAGATCACGGGATAGCCGTTTGAGCTCTACGTCTTGTAGTAGTTTCATACGTAAGCAAGGATACAGAAAACTAATGTAAAATACGTGTTTATTTGTGTATTTGAGAGACAAAAAAGAAGAGTGAAACACCTACAGGAGTCATAAACCTTAAGTTAAACAGTACGGAGAGAAACGTCAAGTAAAATATCTAAAGTAGTTTTATACTGAAAATTGTAGACATCGAAAAGTAATTCAAAATACCTGATAGTTTTGTACTTGAGATAGTAAACACACAGAAAAGGCAAGTAAAATACCTTTTGTTTTATTGTACTTTAGACAGTAAAGAGGTGAAAATATCAAATGAGTGACCGCATAAGTACAGCCTCGTAAAAATATAACAGTACAGAAAGAAATTCAAGTAAAATATGTTTATATATCAGAAATAAATTTAAGCGAAAGACGTTTATATTACAAATATTAGAGAGAAAAAACGTAACGTGAAATACCTGTTTTTTCTATTGCACTTCAGATTGTAAAAAGACAGAAAACCTAGCAAGTAGCCCGCAGAAAGCTTAAATTTTAAAAGTGAAACAGTAAACAGAGAGAAGTCAATTAAATACATACAGTAGTTTATTTTTCTCACGCACCACTTAACACGGCACGGCATAGAAACAGGGCAGTCAACATTATTCTTTACTTAAGGTCCCTCAGTGAGTCAAAGTAAGTTTATGTATATACAACGCTAAATTCCGGGATCACATTCCCTGTAATAGACAGGTTATTTATATCATAGCTTAACGCTAAAACAAATAAACAAAACTTTAATAAAGAAAATTAAAAAGTACCCAAATCACATACAAATATACTCTCTAAGACACTTTACGAAGTAGCAGCTTACAATCTATAAAACAAAACTTCTTTTGAAACTAAGATACATACATCCATGATTAAGAATACACAATAAACCCTCTTGAATATAAATACCTCGAAATCAAAGCACTAAGATGCAAAGTAAACCTCTAAAATACATACCTAAATTAAAATCAGTAATAATGATACAGTCCGCAATACAATATTATAACATAAAAACCAAATTATAAGCAAAGCATATAATGGAAAAACAAAGTACAAAAATACTCTTTTGCATTATTTATGTATTTTTGATTATCAATATAAAATTCAAATAGTTCATCAATTAGAGTAATAATAAAACAAAAAATAGAAATAAAATAATACTAGATATTTGAAAGTGACTACTTTCTGGCCACTGGAAACGACGGGCAAGGTCATGTATTCGAGTTTGATTAGGAGTTGCTGTGGCAACCATTTCATGACTGAAGCATCACTGATATGTATGTTAACCATACAGATGAGTAACATTGATATGAGATTTAATTTGAACATTATGACTGTTAAGTTAATGATTAAGGATGGTGATGCCTCTCACACGTGTAACATCACTTGCACACTGAGTATGAAGAAAACATTAACAAATAAATTACCACTTTACTTTGTGTGAAAAAATGAAGAAACAAAACTCTATATTTCTTGCTGTGCATTAGTTTGTTTGTAGTTAAGCACAAAGCTACACAAATGGCTATCTGTGCTCTGCCCACCATGGGTATCGAAACCCGGTTTCTAGCGTTGTAAGTCCGCAGACATACCGCTGTGCCACTGGGGGGTGCTGTGCATTAATTAAGATAACTGACAACTGCCATATGTAATGATGGCATACAAAGCAATAGAACAGAGATCAACAAGCTGTTCACTGAACCTAACCATGTTTGGATTAGAAGTGTTACTCCCTGTGGACGCATTGTATGGTTCTCCACCACAAGAAAAACGCTCCCCAATGTCCTAAGAGTATGTAGAGTGGCTGAGGTTGATGATGTTCCATACATACAAATTTACCTAACTGGCTTGACTAGGATTCTGAAGAGGAAACCAATGATGCAGAGGAAAATGAGGATATCATCTGAAGTGTGTTTCTCGAAAACGGCTGAATGGATTTGGACGAAAATTGGTATACATTTAGACTATACCAAACTTCGAAGCGATTAGTTTTTGGAGAGTCAAGATCAAAGATCAAGGTCACGAAAATAAATAAATGACTATATGTTAACATGGGGACCGATTTTTCACACTGTTTTTGCTCTAGAACTTAATCAAAAATGATCGGATTTTGATGAAACTAGGTGGATATATGTAGAATATTATTTATCATTGTCCTGTTAAAAATGGTCCGTGTTCGTCGATAACAACAGATATATGGAAGTATTTTCGAATTGTTTGAGAGTCGAATATGATCAATAATGCGTGGCGGAGGTATGCGTTCTAATGAGTGTGAATCTAGTTGCCATTGTTTTTATCATTTAGTAGAATAAAGGTTTCTTGGTATTTCTTTAAACATTAATACATTGGAATTGAAAGGTCTTATTGTATTCGAATTTTATGTTAGACTTCCCAGTATCTCGAAAAAGGCAGCTATGAATCCTTGTTGAAGTTAAGATTAAAATGTTTCATTGTTGAATTGTTTTTATTCTGTTTTATTTTTTAAATAGTCTCGTCAGTATGTCCGTTTTCAAAATGGAAATGGTTACTTTGTTTTCTTCATTTCGTCTTTGGTTTTACTTTTTTCGTTTCTCTATGTACTCACCCATTGCTTTATCCATGTTAAAATGTATACATGTAATTTGTTGTTAAAAGTATTTTTGTGAGGTGTAATGTATCATGTCTTATGAACAACATTATAATTGGAAGGTATTACTCTTATATTACACAAGATTAAGATTAAAATGACCCCATTTTCTCAAATAACACCTTGACTTTAATGTAAGTGGAGTTTCTATTTACTATTTTATTATACTATGTTTAATACTAGTTAATTTTTAAGACACATTTTGATATCGTGTTTTATTTTTAACCATATGCCAATATTGTGTTCTTTATTATATAAAATCTTAGCTTTAAAATATGCATGAGTGTAATTCATTGTTAACGATTTTGCCATTCATGTGACGTATAAATGTTTTCGGGAACAAAGGAACTTTAATATGTTCCTTAATCATGTCACGAGTTTAAAGGTTATTGATTTCAAAGTTAAATTTAATTGTCAGCTTGAGGATAGGCCTCAAATAGATTAAGGAGGAAAATTCTAATATTATATTATTGTAAGGTTGTTTTTTTTTTGTTTTGTTTGTTATCTAGATGGAGCTGCCAGTCGTTCATGGTGACATTAAATTCACGAAGTTGAAATAGGTCTATAACTTCTAAAAATCTCTAAGGATGTGATATAGAACTCAAGTTAGGGTTGAGTTAACGTTAGATAGAAAGTGAGTTGTACCAAGAGTGAATGTGTGTTAGCTATCATGCTACTTTATCCAAATAAATTGTTTTTTACGTTGTGTAATACAGTTAGAAAGGCAAAAACTTAGGCCTACAAGTTACAACAGGGGGCGTTACATTAGTTTTCATCTCAATAGAAAAAAAAAAAAAGAACTATATTGCAACAATATTTTCTACCTACTTTAGTAATAAAGGATTTTTTAAATGTTTCGTGTATTTGGTTTATGTGTGGTTTTAACATATATATGTTTCCAGAAAGTTGTGAGATTGTCTTGTTTTCCTTTGTTATCTATAATAAATAATGTCTATTCTGCCTGAGATAATATTAATAATATATAGCATCCAGATTGAAAGGGCTAGCAATCATAATATCCATTGCTGGTTGAACTGACAATGTCTAAATGCTACAGTCGACCAAATTCTGTGAGAGAACAAAGGTCACGAGGTGATGCTGCTGACTGAACAACGAAACAGAATTTACCTGTTGAATTCAGGTATGCTATCTTAGTTCAGTATTTTACCTGGAATTCTGTGAGAGAACAAAGGTCACGAGGTGATGCAGCTGAATGAACAATGAAACAGAATTTACCTGTTGAATTCAGGTATGCTTTCTTAGTTCAGTTTTGTACCTGGAATTTTTCAAATAAAGATCTACTTTATGATAATTTTTTTGTTTGGCACAAATCTATCTTAAGAGATCAAAAACCGTGTAGCAAAGTACACTCCAATAGAAGCAGTTGTGTTTTCATGTACATAAATACGTATGTTGTGTCTATTTTTTGTTTGCCCTATCATAAAGGTTGTGTTCACTTTGTTAACTTAGTTATTTCACACACACACATCAGAAAAACTCAGTCTTATTCTCAAATTTGGATTATTCTTATTTCTTGAGCAAATCTGCCATTCTTAGTGCCTAACTAACTAATACTTGTCAGGAAATCATCTTGTACTTGAAAATAACACATTGCACTTCAGGAAGACTGGCGTATATATACAAGAATTTGTTACTCTTAGTAAAAGCCAGATAAGCATAGAAATTAACTCGGAACACCTAGCAAAATGAGATTCTATCAAAATCCATAATCAATATCTTGTACTGCCTCAGAGCAAAACATACTTTTTTGGAGATCTTGGTGAAGTTTGTATGAAATTTCAATTTTTAATATAACAGATGTTAATAAGATATGACAATTTAAGATTTTATATGATGCATACCACAAAACTGTTCTGGCAAATCTCCATTCAAAATATGCATGTTATTTTATTATTATAAGTGTTAAAAGCTGTATCATAAAAAACAGTCAATTTCCAAGAAACTGAATTCTTGTAGCATAGCAAAGATATTATATGTACGTGTCTACCAAACAACATGGTAATAGCAAGCATCACTATAAGCCTTGTATCATTTCAAAATTAAATTCCTTCACAAAATTCAGGCACACCTTGTCTTTCATTTCACAACTTGAGTAGAAAATGTACTTCAATCAGATTATATTATGGTGAATCAACTGTCTCATGATCTTCAGCCCTCTATTATTGAAAATTTTGTCTTATAAAACTTTTTTGGTCATTCTGAACTTTAGTATTTACTAGTCAAGTAGATTCAAAATATTCATTTCTGGTAACTTTAGTATCAGTATAAAACATTTCCTGTTGTTTATCAGATTCCTAGTCTGTAGTTGCTGAAACTGAAGTCAACCTTCTGATATCAGTGTAAAATACCTCATGTGGTCTGTAAGGTGTCTATCCTGAAGCTGCCCAAATTGTAGTCACTATTCTTCCACATCTGCACTTTTCATGACTTGCTGCATGGTTCAGAGTTTGATTTGCAATATTAATAGATTGATCCACAAATGGGTAATTGAAAAAATATAACCAGAAGGGATAATAATTCGATTTTAAGCAGCAAATGTAAATGTGTGGAATAAAGCTATAATGACCCAGTTACAGAAATTCTGTATCCTAAAATATCTCTTAGGAGCAGAGCGCTAAATTTATGGTTGTGGTCAAAATGCCATGTATACAAGTTTAAGTGTACTCACGTGTTTTCTGCCTGCTAAACACGATCTGCATACACCTCAGTCAACACTAGCATTCTTGGGTATTGCTCTTGACCTATATGTTCCTATATCTAAAGTCACCATTGCTATGTTGATGGTTCACAGAGCTACCCAGGTATCTAGTCACATTCCTTCCACTATTATCTATTTTTATAGAAAACAAAGCCATGTTCAATAGGAAAGAAATGGGGTGGGATGGGTGAGGCTGAAAACTCAGGTACCTGCATTAGTAACCAAAATAGGTGTGGGTACCCTAGGATTTTTTCACCATAGAAATTCATTAACACCAACATTTCGAATCCTTTCAGATACAAGTTTAACATGTAGAAAAGCAACTATACAACCTTACCACTAAGGTCTTACATCTCAGCTTTTAACATATAACCTGCACTTTAGTGCATTATAACGACGCTTTGCAGTTAAATAATGTAAAATATTCAGAAAACTGTGTACCTTTTGAAATATTTCAATTTACATTACTAAAAACATTGAAATACAATTATAACAGTGCTTAAATTTGTCATGCTACATATTACAGTTTGAATTTTACTTTCTACATATAATTTCACTTATTTGCATTTTAATTGAAATTTTTATGTTTTGGGCCAAAATTTGTGAAACAACAGATCAAACTATTTTTTGGTAATTTTTTCTCTACCAACTGATTGCCCTAGCTTTTAAGTAATATGTGGTGCTCACAAAATGTAATCCATCGATTTTGTAAGACAATAAAACCCAATAGCTCAGAAAATGATTTTCTAACCCAAATGACCCTACTAGCTTACATTTTAAATCAACCTAGTGATCAGGTGGTTGGCATTGGCATCTTAGCCATTCATTGCAGCTATGATGCTGCCTTTCCTTATACAATCACTTGAATGAGTCAAGCACTAGGTCATATAGATTTAGCATGAGGTATAGCACTGCTCTGGCATGGACTCGGGGGCCTGGGCCCCTCTGAGAACTTTAACTAGGTTAAAACTACTTTAAAATTCACAGTTCTTCTCAAACAATTTAAAGATATAAGTTACTGTGAATTACCTTTTTTTTATACAAGAACAAATAGAAATATTAGTTGAGATTATGTCATTTTATACTTGTTCTCTGCAATGCTCCTCAAAATATTTGCCTTTACCACTCTTGAGGGAGAGGTTTCGAGGGTGAAATGAGGCAGTATGTCAGACAGCACAGTTATAAATATGGAGAGATAGAGAAATAGAAACTCCTTATTACCCCTTTCTTCTGCAACTCCTAACAATCTCTTATAACAAACTAAGGGGATGGGAATGCCATGTGCCAACCATGATACCAGTTAACAAGGGTACAATAGTTGAGCTAATATGTTGGGCAGATTTTGAGGTGTGCAAGCTCATATACTAGAAAACAGCCATTGGTTGCATATATGTGCATTGTGGCTCACGTACGTCGAACTTATCATCTTGAAAAGCATGCTCCATCCAGTGTGTAAGGAATGCATTTGGAACCATATCTGATGTTGCAAATGTTATTAAATAATCTAGTAAGAGGTTATATCAGAGCGTTATCTGGAGGAAGGAAATGTGAAAATGAAGGTTTTGTGTGAAACACAATGGGTTGAATGATGTGATGCAAATTTGCATTTTTGTGCACATTTTTTTATGCTATTGTTACTTTTGAAAATTATGGATGACAAAGCACACTCACCAAAAGCTGCAAGTTTAATTAACTGTTTTGAGACTTTAATTGGTCATAACACTGCATATTCTTGCATTTAGTTTCACAGTTTCTCTATCACGTCAGCTATAAAGCCCTGCATTAGATCTGCAGTAGTGCTACAAAGTACCAGAAAGTGGAAGACAGAATCAATAAGACAAAACATTTCAAGTTTTTAAAAATAAAGTGTCCACTTTTTACTTTTCCCTCTCTCATCACAATATCTTAAGAAAATGAAATGAAGTTAAGGATCATCCAAATTTCAATAGCTGAAATTATTTTGTCATTGATAATGTAAAACAGTTGCCCCCCTAAGAATATTTTTGGGATCTGCACCTGGCACTGCCTATTCCTCAGTCAGTTTATTCCAGACATTGACCCATCCGAAACGTTTAAGGAAGTGGTCTAGACCTTCTTTGGTAGTACTCTAACCCAATGGAGAAAGATACCTTCTTTGTCTCCACAATCTGTCACCCATAATGTTTGTAAGCTGGACAGTCCTGTATGTCAGTGATGCAATGGAGTAGGTGTTGTGGCCCTTACACTTGGATGAGCATTTACTTCTGACTACAGGGTTGCAGAATGGTGAGTTACAGGGACTAGCTCACCAATTAGCCCTGCATGACCTATAATTGCCTTGGAAATATGCCTTCCATTACAAAGAGGTTTTCAAATGTCTCACAGATCACCATTCTCACCCACCAGAGCTTGCTGTCTCAACTGATGGTGAAATACAGTTCCTGTTGGTAAATCTAGTCCACCAACAGCACCTCATTTCTCTCTTACAGAGCTGGGGCTCTACTGCTCTGATCAACAAATACATTGGAGTCCTGTAAAGACCACTCCACTCAGTCTTTCATGCCCGAGGCCATTCACCACCTTGATAAGTCTCGGCAATCTGAGCTCCACTTATTCTGAGGCTTTGAAAGAACTTTGTCAGCCATTCTAAGTACTCCAGGAACTAGCAGTCCTTTTTTTCTAGGGCAATAGCCATTATGGATCTTTACAGCATTGGAAAAAAACTGCTCCAAGACCTGATCACCTTTCCTGTGGATCTCACCTTCTCAGTGTCTGACTTTTTATACATCCTTCAACTTCTGAAAATGCCATTTCCACAGGTCAAAGACTCAACACATTTATTAGAGAAAGGAAGAGCACACACACACTCACACAATAATAGTAGCCTTGATCAGGGCATCAACATAACTCCTTCTTATCTACTCTGTAGTATTTAAAACTACTCTGATTTAACTCAGAGTAACTATACGTGTAGGACCTGCAAAAAACAGGAGATCCAATGACTACTATATCATAGAGTATGTGGGTTCATTTCTTCTTGACTTTGACTGAGTACAACCCAAAGAAAGAAACAGTAAAAAAATACACAAATCACAATATTTATTCAAACACAAACATTAAAAAACAAACCAGGGAAGTGTTGGTAGTGTGTATGTGAAACTTTGGAAAGAGAGGGAGACGAATTATAAATTCTGAAAGTTCCATTATAGTCAAAGTTTATTACAAGTTGAAGAAGTTTAAATCTTTGTCAAGTTATTAAAAATAACTAGAAAAACTGAAGAAAACTCTCATACACTCAGCTAAATCAATCTCAGACAAAAGCTAAAACAAGTTTTGAGAGCTGCAAAATTAAATACAAAGCAAGTCTTGCTAAATCTGAAAAACAAAATCTCATTTAAACAAAAGCTGTTCAAACTAAAGAAAAACAGTCATATGAACAACTTATTCTCCTTAGGCACATGCACTATCCACATAACTGTGGGCCAGTTTCAAATCAAGAAATAGGATGTCAAAATATCACTGTCTCTGTCTATAATGTACTACATACTACAGTAATCTTTCCTATTTGGGAACACTGTCACATCTTTGGTAACTCAGCCAGCTTGAGAATAAACAGGTGAGAGAAAGTAGCTCTCTTGACCAACATTTTTAGTTTTGAAAACGTAGGCCCAAAACAAAGATGATAGGAAGTATAGAAAATGGTACCTTCTTGTGCTACATTATTATTTTTTTAATTGAAACACATTGCATTGAAAGATTTTGTTTTACAAAAATTATATATACACACCTGTATATATGTATTTGGCACCCACTCATTATGTATTGATCTACTTAAAATGCAAATTTCGAGGGGATGCAACAAGAATTATCTGTTGTAGATTGGGCAGCTGAGTTATTTGGAGACTGATCAAATGTGGAAAATTTGTAAATATCCAAGGTAAACGTATTTCTTATAGAAATAAAAAGGTGGCTGAATGTAACAAATCAGATTGGTTCACAAAAAGTGTAAGAGATAAAATTAAAGAAAAAAGATCATAAAGTTAAGAAATTTAAATTTACTGGTATGATGGGAGATTTAAAAAGATAAAAAAAGTTGGTCAAATAAGAAATTAAGACATCAAAAAGGTTGTATGAGAAAAGGCTAAAAAATGTAAAAATTATCAACAAGAATTATGGGTAAACACAATGGTAGGATCCTTGAGGGAAGATAAAGGAAGGCTCTTATTTGATGATTGGTTATTAAATTCTGCTTTCTTTTCTTCAGTTTTTACTAATGAAGATTTAAGCAGTATTCCACATCTTGAACAGTTGATAGATGGAAATAAGATGATTGCGTTAATTCTAAGCTTTTCAAAAACAACTGACAAGTTTAGAGAATGATAAGGCTCCTGGGCCAAATAATATTTCCCCAATGGTTTTGAAGGTTTTGTAAATCCTTGAATAATAGGCAGCTTCCCAAGGATTGGAAGTTAGCTAATGTTATCCCTCTTTTCAAGGGAGGTGATAAAAATTGTTCCAGTAATTATAGACTCATTAGTCTTACATCAGTCATGGGAAAAGTTTTAGAAAGTCTGATGAAAGATGCTTTGCAAAGCAATTTTAACAAAATTTAGAATTTTATTGGATAGTCCTAAAGTTTCACAAAGGTAAAATCTTGCCTTACAAATGTTTTCACATTGTATGAGAAGGTTACTGCTCACGTATATCTGGATTTTCCAAAAGTATTTGACAATATGCCATATAAAAGGCTTGTGACAAAAAAAGTTATCCCTATAGGTGTGGGGGTTAAGTTAGCAAATTGGATGGTAAAAAGCTAAGGGATGTTGTAAACAGAATTCAATCAAACTGGATTAATGTTACAAGTGGGGTACCTTAGGGCTCAGTCTTAGGATCTTTGCTTTTTTTTATTTACATTAATGACATAGTTGAAGGAATGGTCAATAAATTACTTATGTTTGCAGATGATACCAAGGTCTTAGCTGTTGCTAGCTGTGAAGAGGATGCTGCTCATTTACAAAAGGATTTAGATCATTTAGTGAGTTGGGCAAACGAGTTTTAATTATAATAAATGCATTTGGGTTATCATAATTTGAATTATAAGTATAACTTGGATGGGAATAACCTTAACAGTATCATGAAAAAATTGGATCTTGGTGTAATGGTTGATCAGTCTCTTAAGCCATCCAAACATTGTGCTGTTGCTAGTGGTAGGGCAAATATAATTTTATGTTGTATCTATGTTAATAGTGAATACAAATCTAAAAGAAGTTCTAATTTCATTGTATAGGTCACTGGTTAGGCCACATTTGGAGTATTGTGTTCAGTCTTGGACTCCTTACCTTAGGAAGGACATTGAATTGTTGGAAAGGGTTCCGAGGATGGTTACTAGAATGGTGCCTAGCACAGAGGGGTTGACATATGACAAGAGGTTAAGATCTCTCAAATTGTTTTCTCTTGAAAAAAAGGAAGAGTTAGAAGAGATCTGATTGAGGTG